>NW_026112153.1:75000-82500 GCF_024679095.1 Eriocheir sinensis
TCACCACCTTTCCACCACCACCACCAACAACAACAACATCACCATCACCTTAAAAATCACCACCTTACTACCACCACCAACAACAACATCACCATCACCTTAAAAATCACCACCTTACTACCACCAACAACAACAACAAAAACAACATCACCACCACCAACAACAACAAAAACAACATCACCACCACCTTAAAAATCACCACCATACCACCACCACCACCAACAACAACAACAACATCACCACCACCTTAAAAATCACCACCTTACCACCACCACCACCAACAACAACAACAACAACATCACCATCACCTTAAAAATCACCTCCTTACCACCACCAACACCAACAACAACAACAACATCACCTTAAAATCATACCTTACCACCACCACCACCAACAACAACAACATCACCATCACCTTAGAAATCACCTTACCACCACCACCAACAACAACAACATCATCACCATCACCTTAAAATCACCACCTTACCACCACCACCACCACCAACAACAACAACAACAACAAAATCCTTGCCTTACCACCACCACCACCAACAACAACAACAACATCACCATCACCTTAAAACTCACCACCTTACCACCACCACCAACAACAACCTCACCCCCACCTGAAAAATCACCATAACCACCACCACCTTAAAAATCATACATTACCACCACCACCACCACAAACAACAACAACACCTTAAAAATCATCACCTTACCACCACCACCACCTTAAAAATCACCACCACCACCACCACACCTACTCACCTCTTTTGTCAACAGCCAGCGGGTCGGCACCAAGGCTGAGCAGCTTCTCTAACGTCGTCTTGTGGCCCTTTGTGGCAGCCGCCATCAGTGGTGTTTGGTCGTCAGTGCCGCTGCCCTCCACGCTGAGCCCCGC
Organism: Eriocheir sinensis; assembly: GCF_024679095.1. Classification (NCBI taxonomy): domain Eukaryota; kingdom Metazoa; phylum Arthropoda; class Malacostraca; order Decapoda; family Varunidae; genus Eriocheir; species Eriocheir sinensis. The sequence goes on from NW_026112153.1 coordinate 75,905, forward strand.
CCCCAGCAGGCAGGGCAGGAGGTGGGCGTGGCCACGGTGAGCAGCAAACAGTACCAGGCACGCCGACCCACCACTGTTAGTTGGGATGGTCACCTTGGGGTCTCCTCCCCTGGCGAGGACGTCCCTGACCCTGACCTCGTCTCCTGCCTCTACAGCGGTGATGAGCTCCTGTGTGTGTGTGTGTGTGTGTGTGTGTGTGTGTGTGTGTGTGTGTGTGTGTGTGTGTGTGTGTGTGTGTGTGTGTCAGGACAAACACACCACCGTGTATTCACCGTCCAAAATACATTAAGTGTATCAATAATTATTGACGACGAACACGACAACTTCGCTCACGAGAAGCTTCAGAGGGTAAAGAATTATTGTAATAGTTTACGGAACATTAGTGGTAATAATTGTAATGATAATAATAATAATAATAATAATAATAATAATAATAATAATAATAATAATAATAATAATAATAATAATAATGATAATGATAATAATAATGATAATAATAATAATAATAATAATAATAATAATAATAATGATAATGATAATGATAATGAAAATAATAATAATAATAATAATAATAATAATAATGATAATAATAATAATAATAATAATAATAATAATAATAATAATAATAATAATAATAATGATAATAATAATAATAATAATAATAATAATAATAATAATAATAATAATAATAATAATAATAATAATAATAATAATAATAATAATAATAATAATAATAATAATAATAATAATAATAATAATAATAATAATAATAATAATAATAATAATAATAATAATAATAATAATAATAATAATAATAATAATAATAATAATAATAATAATAATAATAATAATAATAATAATAATAATAATAATAATAATAATAATAATAATAATAATAATAATAATAATAATAATAATAATAATAATGTGTGTGTGTGTGTGTGTGTGTGTGTGTGTGTGTGTGTGTGTGTGTGTGGTGTGTGTGTGTGTGTGTGTGTGTGTGTGTGTGTGTGTGTGTGTGTGTGTGTGTGTGTGTGTGTGTGTGTGTGTGTGTGTGTGTGTGTGTGTGTGTGATAATGATCTAATAATAGTAATATTGGTCATTAACAATCCCAAAGGTAATGAGCCTTTTATCAGCGGCAATAACAGCATCAATAGTGGCGGGGATAACGGTGACAATGTCAGTGCCAGTGGCTTTTCTGCTGCCACTTCTGCTGTAGTCGGGTTCAGTCCATCCGTCACTCGCGAGTGTGGGCGTAGCACACGCGCATTGCTGCCTCGTGATGGAGGAAGAAACTGTGGCGATAAATATTCATTCATTATTTGCAAGGATATGTTTGAATGTTTACGTATACAAAAACATCACACCTTGGCATATAAATCCCAAACATGCCGATGTGCATCGCTACTATGTCGTACAGCACACGATGGAAATAGCCAAGCCTCACATTAGTAATGTTTCTTGCTGCGTCAAGTATTAGCCACGTGATTTACATGCAAGGAATTATTAAAGAACATTTTTCTTACACTTAAAGAACCTGGTGTATTTATCTGCATCTTGAATTAAATAAAGGTTATTATTTTATGCCTGTTGTTAGTTCGCGTATGATCTGCCTTCGCTGTCTGACACAAGCTTGTCTTTCGTGTGCCTATATGGTGTGTTATCGATGCAGATCGGCGTGTTTGGGATGTACATAAGGACGTGTCATGGTTTCTTTGTACATAAAAACATTCAAATATATTACTGATGAAAGAGTTTTGCTATTAATCGAACGTGGCCAAAGCTATCGGACATGACAATTTTCAACCAATCATGAGCCACAATGTGCAGGTGCCACACCCATGGAGATTGACGCTGTGAGTGGACAGATGAAATATGAAAGAATGTAGCACTACTACTACTAGTACTACTACCACTACTACTACTACTACTACTGCTGCTACTACTACTACTACTACTACTACTACTACTACTGCTACTACTACTACTACACCGTGATACACTCCACCATGTTTATTTTCCCGACACACATAATCATGGAGGGCTCCATAACGGAGGTCGTAGCCCCAACTCTGTTCGCTAATGACTGTGGCATCCAACCATATCACTAATACTACCTGACACTAAATCACCTTTCATCTATTACGTCTAGATCCCCCTTTCCTTCCCTACTCAAGTCACTCCCGACCCACCCTAATGTCACTCTCCACCACTGTGGCTTCATAGTCCATATTGGAGATGTTGGTGGCTTTTGGGCCAGAGTGTCTGGTGCCCCTGAGACATAGGATGGCCGACCTGAGCAGGGAGAACGAAAGGCGACACCTCATCCAGGCGACAACGTGACTCCTTGGCTGATGATTCTTTTCTGAGATTAGTTCCGCGAGGCGTGCGTAGAAGAAGCATTGGGCCCTGGGACCCCATCCCGCCGGATGTGTGGTGAAGACGAGGGGTGAAGCTGCCTGATCCACATGTTGGATTCTTTCACCGTATGCCCTTGTCTTATCACTGCTCGTTCCTGTGGTGGGCGGCTTGCAGGGGCAGCTCACGGTGACAGGCAGCCATCAGGTCAAATATGCGGATGTCCATGAACGCCCGCTGTCCGCGCACCCAAATCCGCAGGCACCCATCAACCCGTGCCTCCTGTGAGTGGTGACCCAAACGGCTGTCCTGTACCGAAGGTGTTCGCCGTCCAGGGGAAGCAGTGCCGGCTCGGTAGTGACGTCTTGGTATACCTCCCCGAGCATGCTGGCTGTCAGATCCCTCACTTCATCGTGTCGAATACAGACGAAGCCTCCTTTTTTACATGTCATGGTGTGGGTGACATCATTTGGTGATCCACATGCACAGAGATCAGGCAGTCCCTCAATCGGCCAGCCATATCTCAGAGCAATGGCGTCGACAAATTCTTGTTTGTTGAGGCTGAAGCCCTTTGCTCTAATTGGTAATGACGTTAGCCAGTTAGAGTATGCTGTGTGTATTTTTCTACCCATTTCTGCGGACAGGTGGTGTGTAAGACGGTCCAGCTCGTCTTTTTGGGCCTGTTGCCTCTCTTCTGAGATTTTTCTTTTAATATCTCTTATTTCTGTCTGGTCTATCCCGCCCTCTGCCTCCTGAGCGATGATCCTGTTGATGAGTAACCTGGTAAGGCTGATGGAGTTTTGGTTCTCCTTATCTGCCAGCTTCTAAGGGTTGGTGATCCCCATCCCACCCAGTCTTGGGGGAGGTGCTAGCATATCCCTCTCCTCCTCCCCCAAAGCATGAGATTTCACCAGCGTCGGCAAGAATACATTCTTCACGGCATTTTCCAGTGGTCGGAGTAGTGGACTGATGCCGGGGATGGTGCGCATCAGGAACGTTCACCGATGTTGGATGCCGTGGGTGTACGCTGAATAGGCAGCGTGTGGCTCAGTCTTGGCAATGGCAGACACAGCTTCTATTTCCTTCACCCATTCAGCTACTTTGTCTCCCACGTACTCCTTCTTATATGCCTCTGTCCCAATCACTGCACCTAAGTGTCGTTGTCCGTCTTTTGTCACAATGACGCCACTTCCTCTAAAAGTTTCTGCGGCATGGTCATAATGTTCAGGTTTGACAATAAGGACAGACTTGGTGGCGTTAGGGATGTATCCTATCTCAGGGCCGGCGGTGTTCACAGTGTCCCACCACCCTTTTAAGTCTGAGATTTTACCAGCACCTGAGAGGTCATCCGCATCAGCCACCTGTTTCACCCGTGTTTCTGCGAACGCGATTTCATTTTGGAGGACTGATAGGCCCAGGGCGTACATAGCCATGGCTATTGGGTCACCTAGTGTTGTTCCCTCAAATGATTTTATCACTTTCACTTTTCCACTGTGGCTATTTATGTATAAGTCGGTCGGGTATGTATAGGTGTTTTCGACATACATAGCTAAGCTAGAGACACTTAGTTTGCAATGTTTGTGTATCATAGTCTTTCTATTTATTGTGTTGAAGGCATTTTTGGCGTCAACAAGAAGCACTGCTTCGCACTCCACGTGGTCGAATATCTCCCGCATGGCATGGACTGCTGCTTCTCCTCCTGCCTGCTGCCCCGCACAAACTTGGAGGTTCCCTGCTGCTGCTACTACTACTACTTCTGCTACTACTACTGCTACTACTACTACTACTACTACTACTACTACTACTACTACTACTACTACTACTACTACAACTACTGCTGCTACTACTTCTACTACTACTACTACTGCTACTACTACTACTACTACTACTACTACCAGCACTACAACTACTACTAGTACTAGTACTACTACTACTACTACTACTGCTACTACTACTACTACTACTACTACTACTACTACTACTACAACTACTACTACTACTACTACTACTACTACCACTACTATTACGACTACTGCTACTACTACTACTACTACTACTACTACTACTACTACTACTACTACTACTATTACTACTACCTGCTTACTACTACTTTTTTACTACTACAGGCTCCATCTATGAGTTGCGTTGTGAGCAGTATATTCTCTCACATCACTTTCACAAAGCTTAATTCATTGGTCCCCACCCACGCCAATGACTGTGGCCGACAACCATCTTTATTTAATATTACAAACTTTACTTAACATTTTATTTTTAAGCTAACAGAGCTTGTGGTTGATGCGACTATCAACAACCGTCGCCTCAAAAAGTCCCAGAGTCAGCAATACTGCAGGTGGTTTTTACTGAATGGTGACCTGGTTTCCTCTCAGGAGAGCAGACCAAGGCTGACCTGAGAGGAGAAGGACAGCCTGCATCTCATCCAGGCGACCACACACTGCTTCTTGGCTGTTTGTTCTTATCCGCCAGTGTTTCAGCGAGGTCTTGCGTAGAAGCTCTGCGCCCATAGTTTCCATCCACTCCTCACTCCATCGTGAATACTACTGGGGTGAAGGAGCCCTGGTCCACATTCTGTATTCTTTCTTCATATGCTCTGCTCCTTCTCTTGTTCGTTTCTTTTTATGGGCTGCATCAAAGGGTCAGGTCTCTGTGGCAATGGGCCATGGGATCAAAGATCCTTATGTCAAAATATGCCCTTTGTCTACGAGTCCAAAACCCTCTGGAGCTAACATCCACTCGTGCTTCGTTCGAAACATTAGCGGTTCGTCTGGCGAGGTGTTCGCCTTGCATAGGGAGCAGCATGGGTTCCACAATCACGTCGTGGCAGTCTTCTTTCAGCATCTGAGCTGTTACGTCTCTTACTTCATCATATCTCATGCAGACGAAACCTCCTCTCTTGCATGTCATGGCATGATTTTGGTTGAAGGTTGAGCCACAGTTACACATGTTTGGGAGCCCATCCATTGGCCAGCCATACCTGAGGGCAAAGAGGCATCAGTAAATTCTTTTTGTTTAAGTTGAAGCCTTTTGCCCTGATAGGTAGTGTGGTTAGCCAGTTTGAAGCGCCCACTTCCTGTGCAATATCTGTCCTCCTCCTTGTGTCTTCTGGGAGTTCTCTCATTAGGTCACTCAGAGTGTCTCTCTGTTTTCTTTCTCTGTTTATGGAGATTTCATTTCTTAGTGACCTAATATCTTGAGGTTGTCTTCTCCCCCTTTCATTTTTGATTGGTAATATATCCGGTCAAGGAGGCTGTGATTCGGGTGGGCTCCAATTCAGACTCAGACAGATTTTTGCAGGTTGTTGATGCCGAGGCCACCCATTCTTGGCAGCAACTCCAGCAATCTTCTCTCCCTGGTCACTGGGACATATCCCATTTGCTATCGCCTTGGTATGAAAGGTGTTTCCGTGATAGCACATCTTCCATAGGTTTTAGTAACGGAGCAACATCAGGAACTGTCCTCATAGAGGTAGTTCCATTTATGCTTGACACCATGTACGTAAATGCTGCATCAGAGCTGCCTGCGATTTTTGTTTGGCGATCTCGCTCTCAGCCTCTGCAGTTCGGACTCCGGCAGCGCTTGACAGCTGTTTCATATTCGGTTCTGTATGTTCAAGCTGTTTCCAATAGGCTTTTGCCCAGGTGTCTTTCTCCAGTCACTGACAGTTCACGTTACTGCCCTGGAATGCTGTTTTGGCCCGATCGTATGCCTCTGGTTTTACAATCACCACAGACTTCGTGGCATTGGGATGGTACCCTATTTTTAGGGCCGTGTTCGTGTGACGAAGTCCCACCATTTCCTGAGGTCTGCAGGCTTTCCCTACCCCGGTGAGGTCATCCGCATACGCCACCTGTTTGACGTTGAATTGTGTTTTCATGGCGGATGATGTCCTGCAACTTCATCATTCAGGGCAAACGTATTGCCATGGCCCACTGGAATCCCCCCTGGGTGTAGTGCCCTCTGAGGACTGTATAGCCACCGGGTCTCCAAGTCGTTGGTCATTATGACTGCTGATGAAGAAGTCCTGGCAGGTTCCTTGTATGTATTTTCAATATATTGAGCGAATATAGGGCGCAGTTTTGATGTGCAGTGCTGTTTCCCTATTGATGTTGTTGAACGCATTTGCAGCGTCCACCATCCAAGCACTGCCTCGCACGTTACTGGATTCTTCGCCCACATTTTCCTGACGGCGTGAATGGCAGCTTCACCCAGCCTGCTGACC
>NW_026112153.1:87500-112500 GCF_024679095.1 Eriocheir sinensis
GTGTTGGTTTTGGTGGCGGTGGTGTTAGTAGTGATTCTGTTGTTGTTGTTTTTGGTTTTGTTGTTGTTGTTGGTGGTGGTGGTTTTGGTGGAGGTGGTGTTAGTAGTGATTCTGTTGTTGTTGTTGTTGTTGTTGTTGTTGTTGTTGTTGGTGGTGGTGGTGGTGGTGGTGGTGGTTGTGGTGGTGATGGTAGTGGTCGTGGTGGTGGTGGTGTTGGTGGTGTTGGTGGTGGTGGTGTTGGTGGTGGTGATGATGGTGATGGTAGTGGTCGTGGTGGTGGTGGTGGTGGTGTAGGTGGTGGTGGTGGTGGTGTAGGTGGTGGTGGTTGTGTCATTGTTGTCGTTGGTGGTGTTGCTGGTAGTTGTGGTGTTTGGTGTTTGAGGTGTCTATTGGTGTTGTTGTTGGTGGTGATGTTAGGGGTGGTGGTGGTGTTAGGGGTGGTGGTGGTTTTGGTGATGATGATGGTGGTGAGGGTGACGACAGTGGTGGATTTGGTGGTGATGGTGGTGGTGTCATGACGGCAGGCACATTGTTGCAGGTATCCACGTCCCGGTGTCGTCAGTGACCGCTTCTTCCCTCTCACCGCTGCATGATCTCTGTGATGTGGAGCTCCTCCTGCCCGGCGTGACCGATGGGGAGGTTGAGGCAGCCTATCGCATTGCAGCAGCCATATGTCCCAGGGAGAGAGGGTATGTGTGGTAACACGTGTTTCTCTCTCTCTCTCTCTCTCTCTCTCTCTCTCTCTCTCTCTCTCTCTCTCTCTCTCTCTCTCTCTCTCTCTCTCTCTCTCTCCTATAAGGTAACACAACATACAGCACAAGGGATGTATTTGCTGAGTAATTCAACCCTAATCTCTGGGGGCCCGGATAGACGACCTCGCCAAACAAGATGGAGTGAAGTTTAGGCATCACGACTCTTGTCAGATTCATGTTTTTCTTTTTACAGTAAAGGCATCAGCTCGAGAGCAAAAATATGAGGCCAAAAATACCCGCTAATCACTGCTTCTGTGAAAGGAGGTATAAATGAGAGGGGAAAAGAGAGGTCAGTTTTGGGGCGGCGACGTGTCCTGATGCTCCTCGCGTGAAGGAGGAAACACTGACGAGGGAAGATTGTTCCAGAGTTTACCGGCGAATGCGATGAAATATTGAACATGCTGATTAATTCTTGCATAAGTTATTTGGACAGTGTAGGGATGAGGTAGAGCAGAAAGTCGAGGGGGGAGTCATACATTTAGTAATTTCAGAGGAGCAGCCAGCATGGAAAAATCGCCCAAGGATAGGAGAGGCAACATGGCGGAGGAATTTAATAGATAAAAAAACTGTCAGTAAGAGGAGGTGGTTGATGACACTCTGTTCAAAAGAGCTGTGTGTTAGGAGACCCCAACACATGAGATACATGCTCCATACGATTGCATACAAGCCCTTGTGGGAGGGGGAGAAAAACTGGCGGAGACGATTTACTTTACCTACGTGCCAGTCTTGTGACGACGGCGATCACGGACCTCCATCTCTTCCTTTCATCAGCCATTCTCACAACTTCTGCCACACTGTGTCTTCCATCCATGTCTTGTGGCAGGCTATCCATAAATTTAATTCTTTGACGTCCTCTTGCTCTCCTTCCTTCCATTCTTCCAAGCAAGCAGTCACTCTCTGGTCCTCTCCTTCTCAGCACATGACCCAGAAACTTCAGTTGTCGCCTTCTTATACTTTTCATCAATTGCCTATCTACTGCAGCTCTTAGCAGAACTTCCTGGTTTGTTACTTTATCTGTCCAGGGAAATCTCGCATTCTCCTTAAAAACCACATTTCCGCTGCTTCTATCCTTTTCTTTGTATTTGTTTTAATTGTCCATGTTTCGCAACCATATAGTAAAGTTGACCATACAAAACATTTTAGTAATCTCAATCGCATCTCCATATTCATCCTCAAATTATTCAACAGTTTCCTCATATTTCCGAATGCCGTCTTTGCTATACATATTCTCCTGCCTATTTCCTTCTCACTTCCTCCGTCTTCACTAATCATGCTCCCAAGGTAATTATGTTTTCTACATGCTCAATAACCCTTTCCCCAATCCGTATCCCCGCTCGCACTCTCTGCTTTTTCTTTGTAACCACCATAACCTCTGTTTTACTGGCATTGATTTTTAGCCCTTTTCTCTCACAACTCTCCTGTATCCTCTTCACCAGTGCTTGTAGTTTCTCCTCTGAGTCAGCCAAAAGTACAGTGTCGTCTGCATACCTTATATTGTTAACATTTCTACCTCCAATTAAAATTCCACCCATATCTTCCAAATCTTCTATCACTCGCTAGCCGTATAGAGAAAACAAGTCTGGCGACAGGACACACCCCTGTCTGACTCCTCTTCGTATCTGTATCCAGTCTGTCTTCTCCCCGCCAACTCTCACCGCCGCCTTTTGGTCCCAATACAAGTTGGCAATTAGTATCACATCTTTACCATTTACACCGATTTCTTTCAACATGTTTATCAAGCATTCATGTTTCACCGTGTCAAAGGCTTTTTCAGCGTCTATAAAACACATATATACATCTTTCTGCACTTCAGTTGCACGTTCCAGCACCATTCTAAGAGCAAATATTGCGTTAGTGGTATACCCTTCCCCTTCCTGAGTCCATACTGTTCTTCGGACACAAAATTGTTAATCTTCCCTCTTATTCAAGCCATTACGGCTCTTAAACATACCTTTCCCAGCTGTCTCATGATGCTTATAGTTCGCTGTTTTGACCACTCCAAGGTACGGGCTTTCTTTGGAATAGCCACAAACTCTGTTGTTCTCATTGCTTCTGGTATATAACCACTTTCATATATTTTGTTCAACAGTTCCGTGTTTTTTCGTACTCCAAACTCACCAGCTGCCTCCAACACCTCCACAACCACTCCATCTTCTCCACCAGCTCCACCTATTTTCATGGATCTTATAGCCTCTCTTACTTCGTCTAAAATAATTGGTGGCCCTGATAAATCCTCCTCCTCAAATAGCGGTCTATCTCCTCTCGCATCACCATAGAGACGTCCCACATACTCCTCCCATCTCTTCCTCACATCCGCTATTTCGAAAATGTTTCCATCCTTGTCCTTGATGATGATGTTTCTGACCATACCTCCCTTCCCTGTCACCTCTTTGATCTTAATGTACATCTTTTCTTGGTTTACTATTTCCAGTTCTTCGATTTCTTCATACCTCTGCATTAACCATTCCTCCTTTCTTATTCTACACCTGCTCTTTACTTCTCTATCTTGATCCCCATACTTTTCCCTATCTTGTTTCCAGCTTCTGCTCTCATCCATTAATCCCAGTATATCTTCGGTCATCCATGCCTGTCTTGCTGTTCTTGGTTTCTCCGCCACTATCTCTTCTGCTACTCCCACCAGAGACCTCTGTAGTCTCTCCCAATCCTTTTACAAGTCTAATCTCTCATCTGCTTCATCATCAAGAGCTTGGTATCTATTATAAACTTGTACTTGATATTCCATTTTTACTTCTCTTTCTTTCAGTTCTTTCCATTCTCTACGACTGCCACAGGTTTTCTTCTTTACTTTTTTCAAACGTACCTTCATCAACGCCACCACAGGAACATGTTCGCAATCTGCTCCACAATCCGCTCCAGGCTATGTTTTGTCTGGATTACTGCTCTTCTAAATCGACTGTTAATGGTGATGGAATCAATTTGATTTCTATATCCGTCACAAGGGCTCTTCCAGGAGACGATATAGAACGCCTAACCTTGAGGAAGCTGATTTAGTAAGAGAGGAGGTATGAGGTTTCCTGCTCATACATTTAACATTTGAAACATTTGAAACATTTATTAATAGCCTATTTGGTGCAGTTACATATGTTGATGTGTGTATTGTTAGAGGCCAGCCTTTATATAAGCATAAGCTTTTCAGGCAAAACATATTATGGGCATATCATGGGCTAAAGAAAGACCGAGGATGTTTAGTGTAGAAAAAGGTGACCGCTGAGTGTTAGTGAAGAATAGGGGATAGGTGTTTGGAAAATTGTGTTAACAAGTAGTAAAACTGGGTTATTGAGGCGTTGAAAGACACAGTGTTCCTTTTGCACAATCAGAAATAATATATATAAGCGTATATATATATATATATATATATATATATATATATATATATATATATATATATATATATATATATATATATAATATATATAAGCGTATATATATATAAAAGTGTTCTACAGACTCCAGCCTAGAGTCTTGTAATTTCTTTCGGGAGGGTCCTCTGTTTAATTAAGGAAGTGAATACTTCAGAGTAGAGTTATCGTCGTCCGAGTGGATAGGACAGTTTGCTTTGGAGAGATCATCATTGAACAACAGAAAGAAAGTGAGATAATACAGAGCCCTGCAGGACACTACTGTTGTTAAATTTATTTGAACAACAATGACCGTCTACCACAATAGAGATAGATTGGCCGGAAAGGAAATCTGAGATAAAATTACTGAGAGAGAGAGAGAGAGAGAGAGAGAGAGAGAGAGAGAGAGAGAGAGAGAGAGAGAGAGAGAGAGAGAGAGAGAGAGAGAGAGAGATTTACAAGAGAACATGTTATGGGTAGAAAGCCTTTCTAGGATTTGTTGGATAATTTTGTTGCCCGACGCTTGTGCAAATCCTCTTGCTTTTTGCCTGTCTTCGTCGGACTTTATCAAACGCTTTCTGAAATCAAGATGGTGTCGATAAATGTTTCAGTTATAGCAATTACGTCGGTTCAATGTTACGAGAGAGAGAGAGAGAGAGAGAGAGAGAGAGAGAGAGAGAGAGAGAGAGAGAGAGAGAGAGAGAGAGAGGGTTTGAAGGGCTCGTAACACTATCTTCATGCTCGTGAAGAATGATGTCAAGGATATTTTTGTATTTGTGTGCAAGGACACACTAACCCACCCACCCACACACACACACACACACACACACACACACACACAAGGAAGCGGCTAAGGGACGAAATAATAATAATGACTAAAAAAAACAGCTAAACACTGCCTTTGTAGAAATAATTTAGAAGAGTGGCCAAAATACAGGACAATTTTTGGAGTCTGGGTGTCTCAATGCTCTCTTCTTAAATAAGTTCAAGTCGTATGCAGGAGGAAATACGTACGAAGGAAGGCTGTTCCAGGGTTTACCAGTGTAAAGGAAAAAATAATGAAAGTAAGGTACAGTAAAGTTGGAGGCATACGCTGTAGCAGCGCGTGGCCTCGGTGCTCATCTCCGTAACATTGTCCCTTGAGCCTGTGGTGGGAGGGAGCCCATTACCCCGGGACACAGGGCCAGTGTGACATCCGGGTTACCACAGTTTACCTTCCCCAGGTTTACCCAGTTACCCATTTATTGGCCAGCCCGAGAGGGAGGATGAACTCATGGTAAAAGAAAACAGGTAGTCTCGATCCCCCCTACCCCACCTCCCTCTGCGCATTCTAGGTGACGTCACTGCCTAAACGAGAGCGATAGATAGATAGAGAGAGAGGAAGACAAAGAGAGTGTGAGAATTTAAAGTTGTCCTAATGTAATGTAGTCCGTTGCACGTCTAAGTAGGTTCTGATACTGGAATGCATTTTCAGTACTGTTTTAGTGCCCTCTGCATTAATTTTCCCTGGAGTGTTGGGACAATTCACTCATATGATAATAAGAATGACTAAAGGGCATGTGCATTCACATATAATCCATATATATAATCCCCCTACAGTTTGGCAGCTTCCGTTGTGCTGTGTAATGAGGGTACAGCCTTATGATTTATCTATGTACAGTATATGTCTAATGAAATTAAACACAGTACTAAACTGTTGAATTAGCCTAGGTACTAATAAAAAAAAAAACTAAGCCAAAAAAGTATATTATTTGTAACTTCATCTTTTGGGAGACTGAAAAAAAGCAGTGTGGTCCCTTTGGGATGCAGGGATCTGGACCCACGAACAATGCAACACGAAGGCATACTAAACAAGAGTTTCCCATATCACAGAAAGCGGACCGCTCAGATAGACCTCCTCTAGCCGGTGGCTGGGTCAAGCCTGAAGTCCCCGCAGCAAATATACCTCTTCCACGTCTAGATTGTGACGCCACGTTCTGCCTGCGCAGTCCACACCAATTTTGGTCCAGCGCCCCCCCACGTGAGAATACCTGGCTTGCCTCCCTTTACCTTGGATGAACAGCTGGGTGAGCTGCACGCCGACTGCCCGGGCCGGGATTCGAGCCTGGGCCCGCTGAGTAGAAGCCAGGCACGCTGACCACTAGACCACGGAGGCGTATAAAGAATGAAGGTGCTGGTTAACTCTTGCATAAGGGATCAGGACAGTATAAGGATGAGCATGAGTAGAGGGTCGGGTGAAGCGGGGCATGCATGCAGTAAGCAAATTCAAAGAGCAGTTAGCATGAAAATATCGGCAAAAGATAGAAAGATATGCAACATGGCGGTGGAATTTAAGAGGCAGGGGACTGTCAGTAAGAGGAGGGGAGCTTATGAGACGAAGAGACTTACGGCGGTATTTCACGGGAACGATTTTGCTCGGGACCCAGACCTTCGGGCGGTGACTTTCGCTGAGCTGCTGAGGGAACATGACATGCACTAATCACACGAGGATGCTACGTTTAATCGACATTGGGCATCTTGGTCTTGATCTTGACTCTCAGGGACCGTATAGCCTACCTACTTTCAAGTAGAAATAGATGTGAATAATATATGTAAGTCATATTATGTTTTAATATAATTATTTTCACACCGAAAACAAAAAAGCATTTACAATAAATACACACCTCACCCTTCCTCCCTCCCTTCCTCACCTCACCTGCATAAATGAGATGATTTTAAGAGTTGTTCAGTTGATACAAATACGGTTGGATATTTAAATGTAATGTTAAACAGTTTTAAAGACAGAGAAGGCAGAAGGTGAATGAATAACAAGTGCTCACGATTAGTATTGTGGACCGAAAACATTGGATTGCAAAAGATTAATCATAACTCAACTAGGAATAGATACGATGTATGCAAAGTCCCTACCTATAAATATTCAAAGTAGTATAAAAAGAAGGAGAGAGAGAGAGAGAGAGAGAGAGAGAGAGAGAGAGAGAGAGAGAGAGAGAGAGAGAGAGAGAGAGAGAGAGAGAGAGAGAGAGAGAGAGAGAGAGAGAGAGAGAGAGAGAAGAGGAAGAAGAGAAGAGAAAGGAGAGAAAAGAGGAGAGAAAGCTACAAGGCCGGCACACCAAATATGAGCTTGCTCGTGTCTTCTGATTCTAGAACGTTCGAATCTCAACTGCTGATTTCGAATGCTCCATTTCGCTAATGGATTATCCTTTACTTCCTGAACAACCCTTAATTCTTAGCAATATAGACACTCAGTGACCCACGTAGCCTGTGATATAGGCGCGTCAAGGCGAGCTGCTTGCCTACTTGTGAGGCAGCATCGCCCAAAGGGTATTGAGAGACCTCAAAAAAATCTGGGTACTTCTTTTTGAGTGCTGCTGCTGTGATGGATGGATCTAATTAATACTTTTTCCCTATAAAACATTATCGTCAGCAGATGGGGAAGTCTTCTCCTGCTTACAAATCCCTTCCTCGCGTTAACCTTGTCCGCAGGGAAGGACACTGCCTCCTGAACGTCGTAAGCTGTTCACCTTGATGTAGGTGGCGTGCACGAGAATAAATGTTCTCCATCAGAACGGTTACGATTTGGAGGTCCAACAAAACAACACGTGTCGGCGGCGCGGAGGCGAAGGTGGAGATGGCTTCTTCTTCTTCTGGAGTGTTTAGAGGTTACTCTACCTATTAGTAACGGCTACCGGAGGATGCAGCAAGGCGATATGAGGAGAAAAGAAGCGCGGTTTGTTTTGCTGGTCCTCCATCCCGAGCCCGAGCCTGAACTTGATGAGTTGTGCACACCACCTATACTTGTCACTGGCCACGTGGCCAGCACACTACCCAAGCTCCATTAATGCCAAGACACTTTGCTTCTTTTCTGTTACCTATTTGCAGTAAACTTTAGCCGATGGTGAGGAAATTTGTGCAAAGTAATGATGGGGTGGACAGGGCGCCGTGCTGCTCTCTTTGCTATGTAACACACACACACACACACACACACACACACACACACACACACACACACACACAAAGGAACAGAAAGGAACACAATGGAAGAACAAACAACAGCAGACCTGCTGGTCCTTTGTGACAAGCTACACTAACTATCTAATCAAAGGTGGAAGATGAAGGACAGCAAAGGCGAAGGCTCCTCCCCACCACCCCATCCCAGCAGCCAAAGCTGGCAGGAAAGGAAAAAGAACCACGCAGCATGGAAAAACTGCATGGAAATTATGTAGGAAAGAGGAAAGAACTACCATTACTGCTACCACTAACCGGGCGATAAAAGCGGACAAGGACACCAGTATTCGAAAGAACTTAACGTTATTACGACAATGAGTAATATCTTAGTTGCTGGATGGATTAAAAACACTTGTCTAATCTATTCTTGAAGGACGTAACTGTTGTACTATCAATGACATCACAGGGTAGAGAGTTCCAAACATTAACAACTCAATTGAAGAAGAAGTGTTTAGCTTTGTGCGACGAGAATCTTTTACCACTTATCTTCAAATTGTGATTTCTTCTTGTTCTATTTGATTGATCAATTGTAAAGTAATCTTCCGCATTAATATCACTGTATCCTTTAAACATTTTAAACACTTCTATTAGATCGCCTCGCATTCTTCGTTTTGAAAGGCTGAATAAATTTACTTCTTTAAGCCTTTGTTCATATGACAAATTTCTCAACCTAGGAATCATCTTTGTTACTCTTCGTTGGACCCGTTCCAATTTTTCTATGTCTTTTCTGTAGTAGGGAGACCAAAACTGTACACAGTACTCTAGACGGGGTCGAACCAACGAATTATACAGTATTAATACTACTTTTTTCCGATTTGTTATTAAAGACTCGTCCGATGAAGCCAACCAATTTGTTTGCAGTTTTAATTACCTCTGAACAATGCTGACCGGGCTTTAAATCGCTTGATATAGTGATTCCAAGATCCTTTTCTTTACTTACTGCAGAAAGTTGTTGGCCATTCATTACCTACCGAACGCGATCGTTATTTTTTCCGATGTGCAACACTTTACATTTGTCAACGTTAAATTTCATTTGCCATTCATTGGCCCAACGTGCAAGTCGATCTGGATCTGATTGTAAAGCTTCTTCGTCGAGTGTCGCAGTTACTTTACTAGCAATTTTTATGTCATCAGCAAATTTTGATACTTTGCAAGTGAGCCCATCATCGATATCATTAACATAAATTAAGAAGAGCATGGGGCCAAGCACTGATCCTTGAGGTACGCCGCTTCTGACGTCGAGCCAGTTAGATGTAACACCGTTCAGAACTACTCTCTGTTTCCGCTCAGAGAGCCAGTCAGCAAGCCAATTGTGAATGTTACCCGAGATACCGTGCGCCAATAGTTTGCTGAGCAATCGTTGGTGGGGGACCTTATCAAATGCCTTTTGAAAATCCAGATATATGATATCTACTGATCTGCTTTCATCGAACACCTCAAAAATATAATGAAAAAAATCAAGTAAGTTAGTCAAACACGAACGGACTACTACGGAAGCCATGTTGCGAGTTATTTATTATATTATTTTCTTCGAAGAATTTCACCATATTGTCGCGAATGATAGTCTCCATTAACTTACAAACAATCGATGTCAGGCTAATTGGTCGATAGTTTCCTGGATGAGACTTGTCCCCCTTTTTGAAAATTGGTGTGACATTTGCAAGTTTCCAATCCGATGGAACTTTTCCAGCTGTTAAAGATTTATTGAATATGATGGAGAGCGGTTTACAAATTTGATGTTTGATTTCTTTTAAGACCCTAGGGGTAATTTTGTCTGGACCAGGAGCTTTGCTTACTTTAATCTTTTCAATTGTGCGTAAAATGTCACTTTCTACGATGAGCACGCCACTTAACATCTTTTCGGTCCTTCTAACCTCCGGCGGTTGAGGTGATAAACAATCTTGGTCGGTAAATACGGATGCGAAAAAGTTATTTTGGATTGTAACAATTTCATTTTCATCGTTCGTGTGGTTACCATTTTCATTAGCAAGCGGTCCGATACCACAAGTGAGTGACTTTTTATTATTATTATTTACACACACACACACACAGACACACACAATTGGCGCAAAGGTAGAGCGCTGCGCTGCCAAGCTTCACGGTCTGACAGGGCGGCGGCTCAAGGCCGCTCAGGCCGGATTCTTTCAGTTGACTAGGAATGATTACTGTCCCCCCTTGAGCAAGGGGGGTGGGGTGTGTGGTGTGTGAGGTCCTGGCAGTACCCAGAGATCGATGATAAAGAGCACGAAAGGTAGGTCATGCCTCACTTATCTCTTGTCCTTCTACAGTAAAGTATTTGAGGCGGTAGACATAGATGAAAATTATGATGTAATCTTTCTTGATTCTAGTAAAGCGTTTGACAAAGTTCCTCACCAACGACTGTTGCTTAAATTACAGGCTCACGGAGTAGAGGGTACAGTTTTGAACTGGGTCAAGGCGTGGCTTAGCAATTGGAAGCAAAGAGTGCAAATCAATGGTAAAAGATCTGACTGGGGATGTGTTACGAGTGGGGTCCCACAAGGTTCGATATTAGGTCCACTCTTGTGTATTATTTATATTAATGATTTATATACAGGAATTAGTAGTGATGTCAGTAAGTTTGCAGATGATACCAAGATCGGTAGAGTAATTGAGTCGGATCAGGACGCTAGTATTCCCCAGGATGAACTAAACAGATTGTATGACTGGGCGGATAAATGGCAGATGGAGTTCAATGTAGGGAAGTGCAGTATTCTGAGTGTAGATAGGAACAACCCTTCTCACAACTATTGCTTAAATGACACTCTCATAAGCAGGTCTGGGTGCGAGAGAGATTTAGGGGTCTTAGTGTGCTCTGATCTCCGTCCAAGGGCACAATGCATTCAAGCTAGAAATCGAGCAAATAAGGTACTGGGATTTATTTCAAGGAGCGTAAGCAACAGAAGCGCCGAAGTCTTCCTCAAACTATATTTAGCATTAGTTAGACCTCATACTGACTATGCGGTTCAGTTCTGGTCACCTTTCTATAGAATGGATATCAAAATGTTAGAATCAGTGCAGAGGAGGATGACTAAGATGATTCAGGGGTTGAGAAACTTGCCATACGAGGAAAGACTCAAACAGTTAAACTTGCATTCTCTAGAAAGGCGAAGGGTGCGTGAAGACATGATCGAGGTTAATAAATGGATGAAGGGCTTTAATAAGGGAGATATTCATAAGGATTTGTTGGTAAGAGAAACGGGTAGGACACGAAGTAATGGGTTTAAACTGGATAAATTCAGACTCATCAGGGACATAGGCAAAAATTGGTTTACCAACAGGGTTGTGGATGAGTGGAATAGGCTTGGCAGTCATGTGGTGAGTGCCAATACAATTGTCACATTCAAAAATAGATTAGATAAATTCATGGACAGTGATACTAGGTGGGGTTAGATACACGGGAGCTTAGGGTCAAAGGAACTGCCTTGTATAGGCCTACCGGCCTCCTGCAGATTCCAACGTTCTTATGTTCTTATGTTCTTATATCGGGAGGGTACTTGCCGGCGATTACGAGTCCAACACGTGATCATCCCGTGGTGAACTACACACACACGCACGAGGATGTAGTTATTGTACCGTGCCTTTCGAGTTTGTGAAGATCATTCGTCAATGATTATAATTCGATAACACTGGATTGAAATGCTTATTGTTGGTAAAAATAATAATAATACGTAGCCTATATTAAAATATTAAGGCCATATAAACATGTTTAATTATGCTTGAGTGTCGAAATAGGTTTAGAGAATATTGTAGAAATATGTCTTCACCATGTTATAATGATATTAGCTCCCAATGGAAATGATGATTGTGCAGCCTTATACATTAGGATATTAGATAAAGATAGACTTATAACCCTACCTGGAGGAGTTTCTAGCTGCAGACCCATCGCCTGCACAAATAGTAACCTATCACTGCTAAAATAGTATCTTTTCCCCGCATGTGTTAATCTCAGAAACGAGTAATAATAATGGAAATAGTTATCAGAGCCTAGGAAATATGATATAAAAACATGATATGTTAACTATTTGAATGAGTTGGGTGGGATTCTAGAGTTTTACCAAGACGTATGGCACACCAGAAGTTACCTTCTTTTCATCTATATTCTTGTAAAATGTTCAGTCTATGAGGCTGTGGCCTTGATGAGACTGAAATATCCACTGTGAGTCTGTTATACCAGCTGAAGCCCTGTGAGAGAGATAACATCCAATAATACTGGCAATCAGCAACGATGTCTGGCCCTCTGGTGAACCTGAGGTGAACGATTGTTTCAGTCATTGTAGCTTATCTCTCACAATGATTTCCATAGACAGTACAAAGGGAGGGTGGTTATGGCAGCAACACACACACACACACACACACACACACACACACACACACGCACACACACACTACATATCTGGCATAAACTTGACCAACGAGATGGTTTTCTTCCAAGACGACTGACTGTTAGCACAACTCTGTCTTCAAGCGCAGAAATTAATATATTTTCTCTACCCTCTGCGGCCTGTTGCTACCGACAAAGGCCGGGTCAGCAAGGCATTGCTACGTTAAAAATAGCTGGATTTGCTTCCAAAATAGGGACAATTATTTTTCTAGTATCTCAGGTAAAAAATGGCGCAGTGATCGGCCAGTTAAAAATGGCGCCAGCAGCCTTACGCAGGGCCGCCTATGTCAATACTCTATCGTAGTCCAGGCTCCAGGGGTGATTTCTGTGCATCTCTCTTTTAGAAAAATACTATCCATCTTATTGAAAATATGTCAAAACACTCCAAAAAAGTTTGGGTGCCAATTCCAAAGCAGACAAGTTTGGTAATTACAGGACGTGAAACAATTTTTCGGCTCGTGAGAAATTTTTAATAGTGTGTTATCAATTTCCATCCATATTTCATCAGATTATATGTAAAAAAAAAAGAACTTAATGTCATATTTTCTATAGTAGTAATGAAGTATATGAAATGAAAACATTTGTGACGATTTTAAGGACTTCTGTGCTTCAGATACACTCTATTGTGGACGTTGCTGTCACAGATAATGCCAGCTGTATTACAGTACCGATCTGTCCTGGGTAAATATGTGCTGGGAGACCTTCTAAGTGTTTCAGAGCGATACGACCTATGACCAAGATTGTCTGAGGCACCTGGGTCCACTGCTTTTATGCACTTTTTTTGTAGATATCCTGTCCAATATACTGTGCAGCGTGTACATTTTATTTCAATTATTATTGACATGTTATACGAAACTATCACTAGAGTTCAAAAGTCAGTCTTTGTCTCACCATATCACCTCGAAGGTTACTTGCGTCAAGAATTCTTTTTCGGACACTTTCTGTGCTGGGTAGTTTTTCCGTCGAATTTCCCTGACAAGTTCTGCACAAGTCTTTGTCAACATAGTTTATTCCGTCCGGTAAGGATACGGGGGTCAGTTCAACATGCTTCATCGTGATGGTGTATTACTGCACTACTTCATTCTGTTTGAATGTTCTCCGGGACATCAGTAAGCGCCTAAAAAAATGATCTGTCTTGTTCATATCTGTACAGATAACCCAAATCAGCTTTCATAATTGTGTGGTAAGTCTGTATGGCATTGTACACATTATGTGAATACGCATCACATGTAAGGTAGATCCATATTACCTCTCCCAACCCTTACGCCCAGAGAATACCTACTTGACTTGTGATTTCTATATAAATTTATCACATATCACACACACAAGAAATACAAAAATCCTAGTGCAAACTGCCATGATTTTTTTGCATTACAGGGGATCATGGCAACACATGTGGGACTATTCAAGGAGTATTTAAAAAAAAAATATTGATATAGAATATTTACTTTGCAGTTGCTACTCTGTCAATATTGCATGTTCAAAGGGGAGGATGTGAAAAGTAATGTACCAAATGTCATTGATCTAGATGCATATTTCACGAAGTAACACTCATCCAAAGTGTTGTGTATTTTTGGAAATGGCACAACATTTCCACTGACAAATATGGTGTTAGATTCCCACATATTCCTTGAAATCTTCACAAGTGGTACTGTTGTCTGTTCATGGACATCATTGCTATTAGAAAATATGACATTGAGTCTGTTTTTATATATAATCTGATGAAATACGGATGAAAAACGGTGACGCTATAAGAAAAATTTCTCACGAGCAAAAAAAAGAAAACAAAAAAAAAATCTTTCACGTCCTGTAATTACCAAACTTATCAGCTTTGAAAGTGCTACCCAAACTTTTTTGGAGTGTTTTGACATGTACTCAATAAAAATGGAAAGTATTTCTCTAAAAGAGAGATGAACGCGAATCACCCCTGGAGCCTGTAGTACCAAGGATGTTCTCTACTTCACAAATACGCCTTGGTTATTTTTCTTTTTCAGGAGCAGGCGATCAATGTTTAGTTTATTAATAAGCGAGATAGCCAACCCATATATTCACTGTTGTGTTTAACGTTGTCCAGCATCCACTGTTGCAATGACCAGTGCTGTACAATATATAAGGAACAATAAGGGAGTACAACAGTAGATCATGGCACTACCTAAAAAACTTAAAGAGCCATCTTTTGAAAGAAAATCTCTCTCTCTCTCTCTCTCTCTCTCTCTCTCTCTCTCTCTCTCTCTCTCTCTCTCTCTCAAATTCGCGTCAAATCTCAAATTCTCACAGCAATGCATCGATGCAGCAAATAAAGCGAGCAGAATGCTGGGCTTCTTATTAAAAAATAAAGATGTAGTGCTTCCACTTTACAATAGTTTAGTCAGACCACACTTGAAATACGCGGTACAGTTTTTGGCTCCACACCATGCAAAAGATATTGCTAAATTAGGTGTTGAACGTCGGGCAACAAAAATGATCCCTTCCTTGCGCAACAAACCTTGCGACAAAAGGCTCTCATTTCTTAACATGTTCTCTCTTGAGAAACGTCGCCTCCGAGGAAAACTGATCGCATGTTTTAAAATAGTCAATGGCTTTACGAATGTGGACAAATCAAAATTGTTAATGATCGATGGCACTTTGCGAACGCGAAATAATGGCACAAAACTTAAATGTAAAAAAGGAAATTCAGACCACCATTTTTTTCTTCACCAACGTTGTAGTGCGAAAATGGAATAAGCTCCCGCCTTCAGTGGTGCAGTGCAACACGACGGACTCCCTCAAAAACAAGCTTGACCGACACTTCCTTCAATTCGAGGAGTTCTGTCCCCCCAAAATTGCCAGTGATCGCCAGCTTATTTAACTAAAACAGAGTCAAGGCCTATTAAAGCTATGAGGACTCGTACACTTTAAAATCTCTCACATGATAAATCATGATGCACTATGCCTGTAGTCTACAAGACATTGATCCCAAGTGTTTATGGTAACATTTTTCAGGTGAAGTGGTGAGAAACACTCTACCATTCAGTTATTACAAGCTAAATACTCGATAAGCAAACATTTTAATAGACCCACTTTTCTGTACCAAATTATGCTTTCCAGATAATCTGGCATTTTTTTTCGAGGGCCAGAACTCCTCTAATTTAATTTTTACTAAAGTAGAAATGAAAAGATTTGGAGCTATTAATGTATAATCACTTAGGTTTGAGGACAGACCACCTAGTCTGGACCATGGGGTCTGTGGGGTATGAATTTCTATGTAACTCTCTCTCTCTCTCTCTCTCTCTCTCTCTCTCTCTCTCTCTCTCTCTCTCACACACACACACACACACACACACACACACACACACGCACACACACACACGCACACACACAGACACACACACATACATATTTACTGCAGCCCTATTGCCCTATCTCGGTGCTTTTACTAATCACACAACTGTATATTTTTCCTCTACAATATTTTACCGTGAGAGACGATGTGTACGTGTGTGTGTGTGAGAGAGAGAGAGAGAGAGAGAGAGAGAGAGAGAGAGAGAGAGAGAGTAATTATGAAGTGTTGCAGAAAGTAAAATAAAATATCGTCTTAAATGGATATAATCAAAGGTTACTTCGCTATAAACAGCACCGACTAATAGCCTACTCCTGAAGCATTCTCTCTCTCAAGATTATAGCGACCCAAGATAACCTAGTCAGTAATGTCACGGTAGGAGAACACCTCGGTTCCTGCGATCATAAACTAGTGCGCGTTGACATTAGAGCTCAAACATCGGTGACTGAAAATAAAGTTAAGGTGCCCAATTTCAAAAGAGCCAACTTCGTAGAAATCCGACGAAAACTAATAGATATGCAACTATCAGATGACGGCAATGCAGAGGACGCCTGGCTAAACTTTAAAAATCACTTACTCACTCAGCAGGACACATTTGTCCCCTTGTGCGAGAAGCGAATTAACACTAATAAAAGTCCACCTTGGTTTAATAGCGAAATTAAACACTCAGTCAAGGAGAGAAAATTGTCTTACAGGTTAAAGAAAGACCAAAGCACGCCCGAAAACATTAGACTTTACAATGATGCAAGGCGACGAGTAAAAAGATTAGTGCATCAGGCAAAGCGTAGATATGAAGAAAATATTGCAGCCAACTGTAAAAATAATCCGAAATCCTTCTTCAGTTACATAAACAACAGAAAGGCGATCAGAAGTGGAATTGGACCTTTAACAAACAGCGACGGTGCACTAGTGACTGACAGCCAACACGTTGCAAACCTATTAAATAATTACTTTTCCTCGGTGTTTAATAATAACAGTCCTCCCACCACCACCACCAACACCAGTACTAATGTAAATCCCGAGCATGCATTGTCTAACTTTGAAATAAAACCCGATGAAGTCCTTAAAGCCCTCAAATCACTTAAAACAAATAAAAGTCCTGGACCTGATAAAGTATATCCAACTCTGCTGAAAGAAACAAAGAGCGAAATACTCTCCTCCCTCACAACCGTATTCAATATGTCCTTGCGACAAGGCATTGTCCCTTCAGATTGGAAAAGGCTAACGTGACACCGATTTTTAAGAAAGGAGACAAAAAAGTACCAGGTAATTACAGGCCCATTAGTCTAACTTCGGTTGTAGGTAAGCTACTTGAGGGCATAATTAGAGACAAAATTGTGAGTTACCTTGAAAGCCACTCATTAACTGGGGACTCACAACATGGCTTCCGAAACAAAAGATCCTGCCTATCAAATCAATTAACCTTTATAACGAACTCTTCTCTGTTTATGACGTAACCAAATCACTGGACGTAGTCTATCTTTATTTACAGAAAGCGTTTGATAAAGTCCCGCATCATAAATTACTTTACAAATTAAAGCAAATAGGTATTGACGGTCAGGTAAACCAATGGATCGCGAATTGGTTGAGCAACAGACAACAAAGAGTAGTGATTGACGGATTTAACTCAGAGTGGGCGCCGGTCACTAGTGGCGTCCCTCAGGGCTCGGTTCTTGGCCCAGTGCTCTTCATTATTTACATCAACGACGTGGATGTTGGACTCAATAACCGCATTAGTAAATTTGCAGACGACACAAAGATTGGTAACTCGGTTCTCACTGACGAAGACAGGCAAAGCCTCCAAGAGGATTTGCACAAAATTTCAGCTTGGTCGGATAGATGGGAGATGCCCTTTAACGTAGACAAGTGCCAGGTCCTTCAAGTTGGAACGAGGAATAAGAAGTTTGATTACGAAATGCGCGGCGTTAAACTCAAAAGCGTTCAATGCGTCAAGGACTTGGGGGTCAAAATAGCGTCAAACCTCAAATTCTCACAGCAATGCATCGATGCAGCAAATAAAGCGAACAGAATGTTGGGCTTCATTAAAAGAAACTTTTTATTTAAGAATAAAGATGTAATACTCCCGCTCTACAACAGTTTAGTCAGACTCCAGTTGGAATATGCGGTACAGTTTTGGTCTCTCCACCATGCAAAGGATATTGCTAAATTAGAAGGTGTTCAGCGTCGGGCAACGAAAATGATCCCTTCCTTGCGCAACAAATCCTACGAAGAAAGGCTTTCTACCCTTAACATGTTCTCTCTTGAGAAACGTTGCCTCCGAGGAAAACTGATCGAATGTTTTAAAATACTTAATGGTTTCACGAATGTAGACAGATCAACATTGTTTATGATCGATGACACTTTGCGCACGAGGAACAATGGCGTAAAACTCAGATGTAGACAAGTAAATTCAGACTGCACCAAATTTTTCTTCACCAACGTTGTAGTGCGAGAATGGAATAAGCTCCCATCATCAGTGGTCCAGTGTAACACGATTGACTCCTTCAAAAATAAGCTCGACCGTCACTTCCTTCAACTTAATATCAACTAGAGTAGAAATGCAACGTTTTGGAGTCTTCTGATTAATGTAAAATCACTTAGGTTTAAGGACAGACCACCAAGTCTGGACCATGGGGTCTGTGTGGTCTGATTTTCTATGTAAATCTATGTAAATCTCTCTCTCTCTCTCTCTCTCTCTCTCTCTCACACACACACACATATACACATTTCACCTTCCATGCCATTACGCTATGCTCTGTCTCCTTGTAGCCTGCAGGTGGACCTCGCCACACTACAAGTTTTACTTTTATGCTCTATAGCACACTCACGCCGCGTATTACATACTTGCTTTCTTCATCATTGGGTAGTAGAAAGACAGCAGATTATGACTGTCGAAAAACAACTCGTATTTACTAAAAGAAACAAAATAAATAGTGCGAGTTGAGGTCAGAAACGGGGTTACTAATGTTTATATAATTTTTCTTCCATGACAATTTTTGCATACCATTATTAAACTACTGTAAAAACAAAGTGTCAACTGATAAATAAAATTCTCCTGAAGACGGTGGTGTCAACAGATTACCGACACGTTAGACATGAAGGGAGGCAGGCTAGCTATTATACACAGTTGTAGGCGATGGACGAGTGTTTCGTGGCGTAAAGCACAGATAGCCTAATACTACAATGAGTTATTATTAACGTAAAAAAACTTGCTTACCTCCCTTGCTTTCTAACACATCGATAATCTATTGGCACCATCATCTTCAGGAGAATTTTCTTCATCGGATGACATTGCTCGTTTCTACAATAGCTTAATAACTGTATGCAAAAATCAGCATGAAAGAAAAAATTATATAAACATTAATAACCCGTCTCTGATCTCAACTACCATTATTTCTTATTCTTTAAGTAAATATGAGTTGTTTTTAGCGAGTCATAATCTGCTGTCTTTCTGCTATCCAATGATGAAGAGAGCAAGTATGTATTACGCGACTGTGTGTGACCATGGAATGTGTGTGTGTGTGTGTGTGTGTATGAGAGAGAGAGAGAGTGAGAATAAAAGTGTGTGTGTGTGTGTGTGTGTGTGTGTGTGTGTGTGTGTAAATGTGCATGCCTGTATGTCTGCATGTGTGTGTCTGTGTGTGTGTGACAAGTCTTCCCCACCAACAGGTATGAAGGTATTCGTTTCCCCGGTGCCTCGCTGGACTTCGGTGGATACAGGCGGCTGCTGGAAGGACTGGGGGCAGCGGGCGTGAAGATGCGAGGGCTTGTTGTTGTGCCAGACACCGCCATCACTGAGGCCGAAGAGGAGGAGCTGGGAACCCTCGCTAAGTCCTTGGTGGGGTGTGGGTTTAGAAGGTGTGTGTGTGTGTGTGTGTGTGTGTGTGTGTGTGTGTGTGTGTGTGTGTGTGCTATATGTGGTAAATTTGTCTCCTCACTGTTTGTTTGTTTTGTTTCTAATGCATGTACGTTGTGTGTCCCTACACTTTTGCTATCTTGTCTACTTTTTTTTGTCTATTTCTATTCTGTTCTTCATCTTTTACGTTTGTTTGTTTTTCTTCTTGTCTTTTCTTCCTTTATTTGTCTTTTAATTCCTCAGTTTATTTCTCATCTTTATGGCGGTTTTATTTTTTACGTCATTTTATTTGTTTTCTCGCCTTTTTATCTCCTTTTCCTCCTCCTCCTCGTCATCATCATCATCCTTTCTTTTCTCCTTGGGTTCCTTCTTCTTTCCTCCACCCTCCTCCTCCTTCTCCTCATTGTCATCATCGCTCATCCTTTTTTCTCCTTGCCCTTCTTCTTCCACCCTCCTCCTCCCTCCTCGTCATCATCATCATCATCATCCTTCTTCTCCTTGCCCTTCTTCTTCCTTTCTTGCATCTCCTCCTCCCTCTCCTCCTCCTCCCTCCTCCTCCTCCTCCTCCTCGTCATCATCATCATCATCAGCCTCCTCTTCTCTTAGTTCCCTTCTTCTTCTCTCCACCTCCCTCCTCCTCCTCCTCCTCCTTCCTCCTGTCGTCATCATCATCTCATCCTTTTCTCCTTGCCCTTCTTCTTCTCCACCTCCTCCTTCTCCTCTCCTCCTTCTCCTCCTCCTCCTCGTCATCATCATCATCATCATCCTTCTTCTCCTTGTCCTTCTCTTCACCTCCTCCTCCTCCTCCTCCTCCTCCTCCTCTCGTCATCATCATCATCATCATCCTTCCTTCTCTCCTTGCCCTTCTTCTTTCTTCTTCTTCTCTCCTCCTCCTCCTCCTTCTCCTCCTCCTCCTCCTCCTCGTCATCATCATCATCATCCTTTCTTCTCCCTTGCCTAACTTACTTCTCAGCCTCTCAACCTCCTCCTCTCCTCCTCCTCCTCCTCCTTCCTCCTCCTCCCACCTCCTCCCTCCTCCCCTCTTCCTTCTTTTTCTCTCTTCTTATTACCGCCTCTCTTCCTCCACCTTCTTCTCTTTCATCTTCTCCTCCCCTCCACCTCCCTCCTCCCCCTCCTCCTCCTCCTCTTGTCCCCTCCACCTCCACCCACCTCCTCCTCCTGTCCTCTATCCTCCTCCTCCTCCTCCTCTTCCTCCTCCTCCTCCTCTCCCTCCTCCCTCCCTCCTCCTCCTCCTTCTCCTCGCTAGGGCCCAGGCGTAGACGGAAGAGCAATCCTCCCAGCCGTCTCCTGTGAAGACGGATCACACTTCAACGGGATCAAGGATCAACACCAAGGTTAACATAAAACTGGTAGGTGAGCAGCATTGTTAGAACAACTGACTGAGTTCTGTGGACGAAGTATCAAGAAGTAAGGAGACGCTTCCTGTGTTGGCTCTCAGTGCAAAACTACAAAGATATAGGAAGAAGGGCAGACTCTCGTCTCAGACTGCACTTTTGAGACAGGACACACTCTTTGTGCTTTTGCACGCTGGCAACGAACAACTGTCTCAAACAACGCGCATGGGAGGAAAATTTTAGCCGACTACCAGACGAGTAGTCCTGCCGCTACAAGTGAGAAGTCACGCTACATCATTGTCTCCAGGATTCTTCCGAGAATCAACGCCTTCACAGGCTTCCACAGAAAGGCGTCAAACATCAACAACAGACTGAAGCACCTCTGTCAGGATTTGAGGAAGTTTCGTTCGCAAATGTGTGGGATCATTTCTTTGACAACCCTGACCTTTTCCGCCTGATTTGTCTTCACCTCAATGCGATTGGCTCAGCACGGCTTGAAAGTAGACTGCTGAACGAGGAAGTACTTCTGTACTCAAAAACTCCAGCGCGGGAAGGCACCAAAGTATCAGAACAACCAACCAGTAGAGCCTGCACCATCATACACCAACGCCCCCAACAGAAAAACACACGTAAGACACCGGACTACTGTGCCTCCAGAAGCACTGAAGTCAAGAAGGACATTTCTGTCCTATACACCACAACGCGCGGGCTGTACCCCAAACGGGATGGAGTTGCCTGCGTTGACGTAGAAAGTCCGGACGTGATTGCCATCCCCACATGCCGACACCTCTGACCACCTGGTAATTCTCAATTCCAGGCTGAGCTACAAAAACAGACTTCACAAGAAAGGAGGAGGTGTTATCTGTTCCGTCAAGAACAAGCACCTGCAGTAAAATGGCAAAGGAGACTCAGAGAAATATGACGCATTATATGTTGAACTGAGACTAGCAAGCACAACAAAATAACTGATGGAACCATTTACAGACCTCAAAGCATCCAAGAAGCGGACGACAAGCGCTGTACGAAGAAATCCACACCAAAACATAAAACAATCAGTCATTATCAGGGACTTTAACATGCCAACATTGACTGGACCACGATTAGGAATCAGGAGGTAACAGGTGCTCAGAAATGTTAGAAGACACTTTTCTTACTCAAGATTGTTACCCAACCGACGAGAAAATAACATATTATAGACCTAGTACTCGTGGTGATTCAGATCTCACGTGAATATCAGAAGTCGAAAAGCTGGATGGTTGAAACCATCACCTAATCCCGCCTAAATATCAGAACAGACCATGAACTCACCGGCTTACGTCAAGATTCCAGACTACAAGAGCCAATTTTAATTTCGCTCGTGAGCTGCTAACCCAGACAACTTGGGAAGCCATGACCTACACTCCTGTGGACGGGCGTGAATGGCTTCAGAACAAACTCCTGGAGTGAAGAACGCTGTTCCCCATGAAGACAAGGAGAACAAATAATGCCTGGCCACCATGGATGACTACGCCCAGGTTCGACGGGCGATTAATTTAAAGAGAAAATATAACTCATCTCAAAAGAAAGCGGCACTGACGGGCACATAATTAAGCCATCAAAACCTCAGAGCTTGCAGGCTACTCATTCGCCAGCGTAAGCGCATTTATGAAAGCAAATTGCACGCGAAGCCAAGTCCAACCAGAAAAAGTTCTTCACGTATGTAAGGGCAAAGAAGACAAAAACGTATCGGTCCTTAAAGATAGCAAAGTGACGACCCTAACACAGGACAGTAGACAAATGGTCGAAATCTAAGCAAGAGCTTTCACGTCCTGTGAAATTTCACGGTCCGAGAATATGATCCGTACCCAGGCCTACCCACCACGATAGGAATACTCCCCTGAAATTGGCACAATCGAAGAACGGGATGAGTAGTACCTAACAAACTCGAGACAAACCACGTCACCGGACCGACTTGTCACCCAGGCTGCTCAAGGAACTCAAGCAGCAATCCTCAAACCACTCACCACCATCTACAATCTGTCTTTTCTACAACAAACAAAGTCCCAAGACTGGAAACAAGCGAATGTATTTCGATCTCTACAAAGGGAGACAAAAAGGAGTGTGGCTAATCTGCAGACCAGTAGCCTGACCTCTCTGTGGCAGGAAAAAATCCTCGAAGATCATCAGAGACAAACTCGTTAGGTTCCTTGAAGACAACATCATTTCCGATGCGCAACACGGTTTCCAGGGAACAACGCTCAATAGCAACCCAATTTTATTGGACTTCTTCAAGGTATCTGTAGAAACTGGGATAATCATATCCCCAGCGATGTTATATATCTAGACTTTCAGAAAGCCTTTGACAAAGTACTTTTGAAAGACTCCTCAAAGAAACTCAAGTCAGCAGGATGGAAACGTCTGACAGCGTGGATCAGGACTGGCTCACTGGAAAACAACGAGTTGTACTCAACGGACAGGCCTCCGAGTGGCTCCCCGGTCTGAGTGGAGTGCCACAGGGTCAGATACTGGGACCCATACTTTTCATCATATCAACGACCTAGAACTAAGTTAATCCAATCTTTCAAAATTTGCCGACGACACAAGGTGGGTGGGGAAGAGTATCACAACAACGAACTGCAGAAATTATCCAGAGACACAGACAGATCACTCGGTAGTCAGAAAAATAGATGTCCTTCAACACTGCAAATGAAAGTAATGCATATCGGATCCCAGAAACAGCAACCACACACTTACCACATGGGTGGCGAACCACTATGACTCTTCTGAATTTTCCACCATCTGGTTAAAGACTTCACTGTCATTCTATTACTAAATACATCTATATTTTATCTCTCACCTAACTCTACCAACTATGTAAATTCTTTGACTATTTGAATTCTGAAATTGGAGCACATCTGTTACTCTCCCTTCGCTGAAATCTCCATCTGGAGATTTCAGTATTTCTTTCCCTCAACTTTGGCTTTCATCCTCTTTCACTGACCATCCTGGTGAACAAGCCTACAACTGCTATCCCTCAACGACCTAGAGCAGTTGGTCCAGCACCCTACACGTATTCCTGACCGTCTTGGAGATCGGCCCAACATTCTGAACTCTTCCTTGCCTCAAACCTTCTGCTCATTCTGTTAAACTGTTTCTCTCGATTGGGCTCCTCGATCACAATCTTATTTCTGCATCTGTCCTATCACTCCTGGCCATCCTCTGGACCCTGAAGAGCGATGCTTCTGGCATTTGCTTCAGCTCGGTGGACGACCTGAGGATATTTTCCATTCCATGGAATGATTATTGCTTCCAGGATGAGGCCCCTCTGTGTGTGCTCAGCGCATCACCAGTGATTATCTCTGGAATGGAAACTCCCATTCTCGTTTCTCTACTCTCACGCTAAAAAGCCTTGGTTTAATCTGCTTGTTCTCTGCTGTCAATGATAGAGGTAGCTCACAAAGATACCAGGCCTTCAAATAATGCTAATTATGAACTTTACATTTCTGCCCGTCGTGCCAAATCTATTCTCAGGCAACAAAAATTGCTTTCATTAATAGAAATGTCGAAATAACTTGTTTCTCTAACTCTTCCGTGACTTCTGTCCCAATAAAACATCTCCTCCAACTTCACTTCTTGTCTTTCCTCCACTCCTCAGTCCTGGCAGCAACACTGCCTCTCATCTATCTCTAAGGCTGAACTCTTCTCTCAAGCTTTTTTCTAAAACTCCCTCTAAGGGCATTCTGGGCATATTCCTCCCTCTCCCCTCTGACTCCTTTGTACCTGTTATAAGATTCTTCAAAATGATGTTTTCTATGCCCTCTGGCCTCAATCCTCAGAAGGCTTATGGACACAGTGGAGTGCCTCTATTGTCATAAAACTGTGCCTCCGTGCTGTCACCCTGCCTGGTCAAACTCTTCGCCTCTGCCTGTCAACATCTGCCTTTCCTTCTTGCTGAGTATGCCCCTTCACACAA
>NW_026112153.1:120000-122500 GCF_024679095.1 Eriocheir sinensis
AACTGGTGCTGCTATGATGAACAGTAGACGTAAGCGATTTTCAACACAACTATCCTGTGTGTGTATGTGTACCCATCCTGTCTCTGTCTCGTCTCTCTCTCTCTCTCTCTCTCTCTCTCTCTCTCTCTCTCTCTCTCTCTCTCTCTCTCTCTCTCTCTCTCTCTCTCTCTGCCTTATGAAATATAAAATTTACGACAACTATTTTTATGAGAGAGAGAGAGAGAGAGAGAAGAAGGATTAGTAGTAGTAGTGGTGGTAGTGACAGTAGAGTTACATACTCATTTATTGTTATATGCGCTATTGATAATAATAATAATAATAATAATATTGATAATAATGATAATAATAATAATAATAATAATAATAATAATAATAATAATAATAATAATGATAATAATGATAATAATAATAATAATAATAATAATATGTGTATAATAATAATAATAATAATAACATTCCAGTATTGTTATAATTATATTTATCATCATTATTATTATTTGTTATTGAAATAAATACTATATCGTTATTAATTATTGATATTAGTGGATAGTAACAATTAGTATTAGTGGTGGTATTGGTCATTAGTGGTAGTAGTAATAATTAGTGGTTGTATGATGGTGGTAGTGGTAGTGAGTAGTGGTAGTAGTAGTGGTATTGATGATAGTGGTGATAGTGGTGGTAGTGATACAGTAGTAATGGGTAATGATGATGAGTGGTAGTGATGAGTAGTAATAGTGATGATGATAGTAGTAATAGAGAGTGGTAGTAGTAGTAATTAGTGAGTTGTACTGGTAATGGTAGTAGTGGTAGCAATATTATAATTCTTTTTCTTTATTATTATTTTATTATTAATATTATTATTATTATTTATTATTATTATTATTATTATTATTATTATTATTATTATTATCCTTTAATTACATAGTAGTAGTAGTAAGTGATAGTAGTATTGATATTTATTATTATTATTATTTCGATTATTTTCATTCTTATTCATATTTTATTTATTATTATTATATTATTATTATTATTATTATTATTATTATTATTATTATTATTATTATTATTATTATCATTCTTATCATTCTTCTTCAACCTTCTTCTTCTTCTTATTATTATTATTATTATTATTATTATTATTATTATTATTATTATTACTATTATTATTATTATTATTATTATTAGTAGTAGTAGTAGAGCTGGTCAGGTCACGTCGGAGGCCCACAACATTCCCAGTCTCTCTCACCATACTTCAACTCTCCTGCCTTCCTCTCCCCTCCCTTCCTCATGACCAACAGAGCAGCAATATCTGAAAAGCGTTGTAATGGATGTTGCCATTTTTTACCCCTTCAGAAACAACAATCTGTGACATGAAAGACTAAATAGTAAATACTGCTTCTATCTATGAATAATATTTGTCAGAATAGCCTAAAAGAATAATAATAAATCATAATCACGTAACACTAAAATAATATACTACGAACATCTCAATTTCGCCGTGATCGTGTCAGCGCGAGAGAGAGAGAGGAGAGAGAGAGAGAGAGACAGAGAGAATATTAAAAAAAAAAAAATAATGACCGGGACCGCGAAGGTAGATAACGGATGTGCGCGGTGGAGTTAATGGAAGCCAGCCAAGATTTTTGTTTGTTTTTTGTTACTCTACTTTTATTAGGCATTATTTGTTTTGGGTTTGTAGTGAGTGGGGTAAGGTGAGGGGTTGGTTTTGTTGATGAGGATGGTGTAGGTGGAGTGGGGGTAGGGTTGTTGGTGGTGATGGGTTTGGTGATGAGGTGGTGTTGGCCACTGAGTTAAATTCCCTGCTTTATTACATAAGTAGCCCTTCAGAGGCCTACCCTTCGTCTTCCGTCATTCATTTTGTCATTTGCCTCACCAGCCTCTTCAGCCTGGCAGCTGTGAGGCTCCCTTCAGCCTAAACCACCGGTCCATATCTGTATGAAATTGAGGAGATCTACGTTACAATTTTACTATGCAAAAATGGCAAATGATATTCCATGAAATTGCTTGCAGATAGACTCCAACAGTTAACCTTACCAATAGGAGCAATCAGTCGGAAGCGATGCGCGCGTGTGAAGCTGTGAACGTCACGCATGTGATACGTATAAAAGAAGCCGAGTAGGAGGCCAAGGGAGGAGGAGGGTGTGTGTGTGTGTGTGTGTGTGTGTGTTCAGTAATGGACATCTTCCAGTTTCTTCCTCCTCCTCCTCTCTCACACCCCACCTTTCCTCTCCTCATCCTGCCACCCTCTTGGCCCTCACCAGAGCACACCACCTTTGATTTCATTAGTTTTTCTCTCTCTCTCTAGATGGATAGATAGATAGATAGATAGATGAATAGATGAATGTGCATTTATATAGTGTGGCATTGCTGCTTTTAGATGGGTGTAGAGATGTATGTTATAAAATTATAAATAATTTTTTGTACGTCTGTCATGAAGCATCGTAACAAATGTTCTTCCTCTCTTAGGTAATGGTCAATGGAT
>NW_026112153.1:427500-632500 GCF_024679095.1 Eriocheir sinensis
AAAACTCACATAAAATAATGTAAATTTGTATGAAAATATATAAACAAATACATATTAAATAACGTAAATTTGGATAAAATATATATACAAAATATACATTAAATATTTTAAATATGTATAAAAATATATTATATTATATATATTTTTATTGATATTTGCTTTATTTATGTGTATTTTGTATATGTTTTCTCATAGAAATTTACATTATTTTATTGGTATTTTGTCTATTTATTTTGATACGAATTACATGATTATTTCTGTATTTTGTACATTTTTTTATACGTATTTACATTATTTAATGTGTATTTTGTTTATATATTTTTATACAAATTTACGTTATTATATGTGTATTTGTAAAAGTATTTTGATACAAATTTACATTATTTTATGTATTTTGTATATATATTTCAATTCAAATTTAGCTTATTTTATGTGTATTTTGTATATCTATTTATTTTAATACAAAATCAAATATTTTATGTTTTTTCGTATATATATTTTATGGGTATTTTGCATCTTAATTTTCATACAAATTTACATTATTTTATTAATATTTTCTGTATCTATTTTGATACGATATTACATTATTTTATTTGTGTTTTGTATGTATTTTTTTATACGTATTTACATTTTTTAATGTGTTTTTTGTATATATATTTGATACATATTTACGTTATTTTAAGTTATTTTATGTGTATTTGTTTATATATTTTGACACAAATTTACAATATTTTATGGATATTTTGTATATATATTTCAAAAGAAATTTACCTAGTTTTATGTGTATTTTGAATATCTATTTTCATACAAACTCAAATTATTTTTATGTATTTTTGTATATATTTCAATACAAATTTTAGTTATGTTATGTGTATTTTGTAAATCTATTTTCATTCATATATATATTATTTTATTGGTATTTTGTTGATTTATATTGATACGAATTTACATTATTTTATATGTACTTTGTATATATATTTTTATACGCATTTACATTATTTAATATTTATTTTGAATATATAATTTTATACAAATTCATGGTATTTATGTGTATTTGTATATATATTTTCATATAAATTTACATTACTTTATGTGTATTTTGTACATATATTTCTTTACATATTTACCTTATTTTATGTTTATTTTGTATGTGTATTTTGTACATTTATATTTATACAAATACACCTTCTTTTATTGGTATTTTGTTTATTTATTTTGTTTCGAATTTACATTATTTTATGTGTATTTTGTTTACATTTTTTTATACGTATTTACTTAATATTATGTGTATTTTGTATATATATTTTTATAAAAATCTACGTTATTTTATGTGTATTCGTATATATATTTTGAAACAAATTTACATTGTTTTATATGTATTTTTGCATATCTCTTTCAAATAACGTAGATTTCTATAGAAATATATATACAAAATACACATGAAATTATGTAAATACGTATAAAAATATATATACAAAATACATATCTAGGTAAATTCGTGTCCAAATAAATAAACAAAATATCATGAAAAGAATGTGTATTTGCATGAAAATAAATAATAGATAATAAATTTGTATGATATATATATGCAAGATACACATTAAATAATGTAAATATGTATAAAAAAAATATATACAAAAAACAAATAGAATAATATGAACCCGTAACAAAATAAATACACCGAATATGAATAAAATAATGTAAATTTGTATGAAAATAAATATGCAAAATTCCCATCAAATAGCGCATTTCTTATAAAAATATATATACCAAAGTACACATAAAATATTTAAATTTGTATTGAAATAAATATACAAAATGCACATCCAATAAGGTAAACTTGTATTGAAAGAGATATGCAAAAATACATATAAAACAATGTAAATTTGTTTCAAAATATATATACGAATACACTTAAAATATCGTAGATTTCTATAAAAATATATATAAAAAATACACATAAAATTAAGTAAATACGTATAAAAATAGATATACAAAATACACATAGAATAATGTAAAATTGTTTAAAAAAATAAAAAGAATATAAAGAAAATAATGTAAATTTGTATGAAAATAAAAAAGCTAAATACCCATAAAATAAAGCATATTTTTATAAAAATACATATACAAAAATACACATAGCATAATTAAATTTGTATTAAAATTAACATACAAAATGCATATACAATAAGGTAAATTTGTATTGAAAAAATATGCAAAATACACGTAAAACAGTGTAAATTTATTTCAAAATCTATATACGAATACTCATAAATCAACGTAGATTTTTAAATATATATTCAAAATACATATATAAAATATAAATATATATATATATATATATATATATATATATATATATATATATATATATATATATATATATATATATATATATATATATATATATATATATATATATATATATATATATATATAATACACATTAAATAATGTAAATTCGCGTCAATAAAAGAATGTGTATTTGTATGAAAATAGATATACAATATACACATAAAATCACCTAAATTTGTGTAAAACTATATACAAAAATACACAAAAATAATTATAATTTTTATGAAAATAAATATACAAAATACACATAAAATTAGGTAAATTTGTATTGAAATACATTTACAAAATACACATAAAATAATGTAAATTTGAATGAAAATATATAAACAAATACACTTAAAATAACGTAAATTTGTATAAAATATATATGCAAGATACACATTAAATAATGTAAATGTGTATAAAAAAATATATACAAAAAACAAATAGAATAATGTAAAATCGTATCAAAATAAATACACAGAATATCAATAAAATAATGTAAAATTGTATGAAAATAAAGATGCAAAATTCCCAAAAATTATCGCATTTTTTATAAAAATATATATACCAAAATACACATAAAATATTTAAATTTGTATTGAAATAAATATACAAAATGCATATACAGTAAGGTAGATTTGTATTGAAAGAGATATTCAAAAATACATATAAAACAATGTAAATTTGTTTCAAAATATATATACGAATACACATAAAATAAAGTAGATTGCTATAGAAATATATATACAAAATACATATGAAATTATGTAAATACGTATAAAAATATATAAACAAAATATATATCAAATAATGTAAATTCGTGTCAAGCTAAATAAACAAAATATCATGAAAAGAATGTGTATTTGTATGAAAATAGATAATAGATAATAAATTTGTATAAAATATATATACAAGATACACATTAAATAATGTAAATATGTATAAAAAAGTATATACAAAAAACAAATAAAATAATGTAAAATCGTATCAAAATAAATACACCGAATGTTAATAAAATAATGTAAATTTGTATGAAAATAAAGATGCAAAATTCCCATAAAATATCGCATTTCTTATAAAAATATATATACCAAAATACACATAAAATATTTAAATTTATATTGAAATAAATATACAAAATGCACATACAATAAGGTAAATTTGTATTGAAAGAGATATCCAGAAATACATATAAAAAAATGTAAATTTGTTTCAAAATATATTTACGAATACAAATAAAAAAAAACGTAGATTTCTATAAAAATATATATACAAAATACACATAAAATTAAGTATATACGTATAAAAAAATGTATACAAAATACACATAAAATAATGTAAACTCGAATTAAAATAAATAAACAAAATACCAATAAAAGAATGTGTATTTGGATAAATATAAATATACTAAATACACATACAAAATTAACATAAAATAAGGTAGATTTGTAATAAAATATATGTACAAAATACACATAAAATAATGTAAATTTATATGAAAATATATATACAAATACACATATAATACCATGAATTTGTATAAAAATATATATTCAAAATATATATTAAATAATGTAAAAGCGAATAAAAATATATATACAAAGTACATATAAAATGAAAATTAAGATGCAAAATACCTATA
This sequence comes from Eriocheir sinensis, assembly GCF_024679095.1. Taxonomy (NCBI): domain Eukaryota; kingdom Metazoa; phylum Arthropoda; class Malacostraca; order Decapoda; family Varunidae; genus Eriocheir; species Eriocheir sinensis. Next base: position 431,480 of record NW_026112153.1, read on the forward strand.
AAATAACGCACTTTTTATAAAATTATTGATACCAAAATACACATAAAATATTTGAACTTGTATTAAAATAAATATACATAATGCACATACAATAAGGTAAATTTATATTGAAATAGATATGCAAAATAATTATAAAATAATGTAAATTTGTTTCAAAATATATATACGAATACACATAAAATAACGTAGATTTCTATAAAAATACATATACAAAATACACATAAAATTAAGTAAATACGTATAAAAAAATGTATACAAAATAAACATAAAATAATGTAAATTCGTATAAATGTAAATAAACAATATACCAATAAAAGAATGTGTATTTGTATAAATATAAATATACAAAATGCACATAAAATAACGTAAATTTATATAAAACTATATACATAAAATAACGCAAATTTCTATAAAAATATATGTACAAAAATGAACATAAAAGAAATTTGCATAAAAATATATATACAAAACACACATTAGATAATGTAAATGAGTATAAAAATATGTATAGAAAATACCTATGAAATAATCTAAATTCGTATCGAATTAAATTAAGAAAATACCAATAAAATAATGTAATTTTGGATGAAAATATATATACAAAATACATAAAATAATCTAAATACAAATACAAATATACACATAAAATATTGTATTTTGTATATACATTTCAATTAAAATTTAGCTTATTTTATCTGTATTTTGTATATCTATTTTCATACGAATGTAATTACTTCTGTGTATTTTTGTATATAGTTTTATACAAATTGACGTTATTTTATGTGTATTTTGTATATTTATATTTATACAAATACACATTCTTTTATTGGTATTTTGTTTATTTATTTTGATACGAATTTACATTATTTTATGTGTATTTTGTATACATTTTCTTATACGTATTTACTTTATTTTATGTGTATTTTGTATATATATTTTTTATACAAATCTACGTTATTTTATGTGTATTCGTATATATATTTTGAAACAAATTTACATTGTTTTATATGTATTTTGCATATCTATTTCAATACAGATTTACCTTATTGTATGTGTATTTTGTATATTTTAATACAAATTAATTTTTTCATGTGTATTTTGGTATATCTATTTTTATAAAAAATGCGTTATTTAATGGGTATTTTGCATCTTTATTTTCATACAAATTTACATTGTTTTATTAATATTCTGTGTATTTATTTAGATGCGATTTTACATTATTCTATTTGTGTTTTGTATATATTTTTTTTATACATATTTACATTATCTAATGTGTATTTTGTATATTTTAAAACAAATTTACGTTATTTTATGCGCATCTGTTAAAATATTTTGATACAAATTTACATTATTTTATGTATTTTGTATATATATTTCAATACAAATTTAGTTTATTTTATGTATATTTTGTATATCTATTTTCATTCGTATCAAAATAAATAAACAAAATAGCAATAAAATAAAGTAAATTTGTATGAGAAAACATATACAAATACACATAAATTAACGCAAATTTCTAAAAAAATAAGTGTACAAAAATGCACATAAAAAAAAGTAAATTTGCATAAAAATATATATACAAAACACACATTAAATAATGTAAATGCGTACATAAAATAACCTAAATTTGTATAAAACTATATACAAAAATACACAAAAATATTTAAAATTTGTATGAAAAGAAATATACAAAATACACATAAAATTATATAAATTTGTATTGAAATACTTATACAAAATACACATAGAATAATGTAAATTTGAATGAAAATATATAAACAAATACACTTAAAATAACGTAAGTTTGTATAAAATATATGTGCAAGATACACATTAAATAATGTAAATGTGTATAAAAAAATATATACAAAAAAGAAATAGAATAATGTAAAATCCTATCAATATAAATACACAGAATATCAATAAAATAATGTAAATTTGTATGAAAAGAAAGATGCAAAATTCCCATAAAATAGCGCATTTTTTTTATAAAAATATATATACCAAAATACACATAAAATATTTAAGTTTGTATTGAAATAAATATACAAAATGCATATACAGTAAGGTAAATATGTATTGAAAGAGATATTCAAAAATACATATAAAACAAAGTTAATTTGTTTCAAAATATATATACGAATACACATAAAATAACTAGATTTCTATAGAAATATATATACAAAATACACATGATATTATGTAAATACGTATAAAAATATATATACAAAATACACATAAAATGAAGTAAATACGTATAAGAAAATGTATCATACAAATACACATTCTTTTATTGATATTTTGTTTATTTATTTTGTTTCGAATTTATATTATTTTATGTGTATTTTGTTTATATTTTTTTATACGTATTTACCTAATTTTATGTGTATTTTGTATATATATTTTTATAGAAATCTACGTTATTTTATGTGTATTCGTATATATATTTTGAAACAAATTTACATTGTTTTATATGTATTTTTGCATATTTCTTTCAATAGAAGTTTACCTTATTGTATGTGCATTTTGTATATTTATTTCAATACAAATTTAAATATTTTATGTGTATTTTGGTATATATATTTTTATAAGAAATGCCCTATTTGATGGGAATTTTGCATCTTTATTTTCATACAAATTTACATTATTTTATTAATATTCGGTGTATTTATTTTGAGACGATTTTACTTTATTCTATTTGTTTTTTGTATATATTTTTTTATACATATTTACTTTATTTAATGTGTATCTTGCATATATATTTCATACAAATTTATTATATATTATTTATTTTCATACAAATACACATTCTTTTCATGATATTTTGTTTATTTATTTTGACGCGAATTTACATTACTTAATATGTATTTTATATATATATATTTTTATACATATTTTCATAATTTCATGTGTATTTTGTATATATATTTCTATAGAAATCTACGTTATTTTATGTGTATTCGTATATATATTTTGAAACAAATTTACACTGTTTAATTTGTATTTTGCGTTTTTTTTCAATACAAATCTACCTTATTGTATGTGTGCATTTTGTATATTAATTTTAATACAAATTTAATTATTCTATGTGTATTTTTGTATATGTATTTTTAAAAAAAATATGCTTTATCTTATGGGTATTTTGCATCTTTGTTTTCATACAAATTTAAATTATTTTATTGATATTCTGTGTACTTATTTTGATACGATTTAAAATTATTCTATGTATAACAAAAATAAATACAGAATACACAAAAATAGATATGCAAAATACATATAAACAATGTTAATTTGTTTCAAAATATATATACGAATTCACATGAAATAAGGTAGATTTCTATAAAAATATATATACAAAATACACATAAAATTAAATAAATACGTATAAAAAATGTATACAAAATACACATAAAATAATGTAAATTAGTATCAAAATAAATAAACAAAATACCAATGAAAAAGAATGTGTATTTGTATAAATAAATAAATATATATATATATATATATATATATATATATATATATATATATATATATATATATATATATATATATATATATATATATATATATATATATATATATATATATATATATATACAAAATACACATTTAATAATATAAATTTGTTTAAAACTATACAAAATACACATTTCTTTTATTGATATTTTGTTTATTTATTTTGACGTGAATTTACATTATTTAATGTGTATTTTGTATATATATTTTTATACGTATTTACATCATCTCATGTGTATTTTGTATATATATTCCTATAGAAGTCAACGCTATTTTATGTGTATTCGTATATATTTTTTGAAACAAATTTACACTGTTTTATGTGTATTTTCCGTATTTTTTCAATACAAATTAATCTTATTGTATATGCATTTTGTATATTAATTTTAATACAAATTTAATTATTCTATGTGTATTTTTGTATATGTATTTAAAAAAAAAAGCTTTATTTTAGGGGTATTTTGCATCTTTATTTTCATACAAATTTAAACCATTTTATTGATATTTTGTGTACTTATTTTGATACGATTTTACATTATTCTATGTGTATTTAGTATATATATTTTATACAAATGTACGTTATTTTATGTGTATTTGTTTTCATTTCATACAAATTTACATAATTTTACGTGTATTTTGTACATGTATTTAAATACAAATTTAACTAATTATATGTGTATTTTGTATATCTATTTTCATACAAATTGATATTATTTTTTTTTTGTATATATTTTTATACAAATTTTCGTTATTTTATGTGTATTTTGGGTATTTATTTTCCTACAAATATACGTTTTTTATCGGAATTTTGTTTATTTATTTTGATACGAATTTACATTATTTTAGGTGTATTTGATATATATATTTTTATACTTATTTACATCATTAGATATGTATTGTGTATGTATATTTTCATAGAAATTTACTCTTTTTTAGGTGTATTCGTATATATATTTTGATACAAATTTACATTATTTATGTGTATTTTGCATATCTATTTCAATACAAATTTACTTTATTGTGTATATATATTTTTATACATTATTTAATGTTTATTTTGAATATATATTTTTATACTAATTCATGTTATTTTATGTGTATTTGTATATATATTTTCATACAAATTTATATTATTTTATGTGTATTTTGTACATATATTTCATTACAAATTTACCTTATTTATGTTTATTTTGTATATTTATTTCATTCAATTTAAAATTATTTTATGTGTATATTTGTATTTGTATTTAGGTTATATTATGTGTATTTTCTATATATATTTTCATCCAAAATTCCATTATTTTTTTGGTATTTTGTTAATTTGATTCGATACGAATTTAGATAATTTCATTGGTATTTTGTATACATATTTTTATACGCATGTACATTATTTAATGTGTGTTTTGTATATATATTTTTATGCAAATTTACTTTATTTTAAGTGCATTTTTGTACATATATTTTTATAGAAATTTGCGTTATTTTATGTGTATTTTGCATATGTTTTCTCATACAAATTTACATTATTTTATTGGTATTTTGTTTATTTATTTGGATACGAATTACATTATTATATGTGTATTTTGTACAAATTTCTATATACGTATTTACATTATTTAATGAATATTTTGTTATATATTTTTATACAAATCCACTTTATTATATGTGTATTTTTATAAATATTTTGATACAAATTTACATTATTTTATGTACTTTGTATATATATCTCAATTCAAATTTAGCTTATTTTATGTGTATTTTGTATATCCATTTTCATACAAATTTAGTTACTTTTGTGTATTTTTGTGTATAGTTTTATACAAATTTACGTTATTTAATGTGTATTTTGTATTTTTATATTTATACAAAGACACATTCTTGTATTGGTATTTTGTTTATTTATTTTGACATGAATTTACATTATTTTATGTGTGTTTTGTATACATTTTCTTATACGTATTTATTTAATTTTATGTGTATTATGTATATATATTTTTATAGAAATCTACCTTATTTTATGTGTATTCGTATATATATTTTGAAACAAATTTACATTGTTTATATATATTTTGCATATCTATTTAAATACAGATTTACCTTATTGTATGTGCATTTTGTAAATTTATTTTAATACAAATTCAATTATTTTATGTGTATTTTGGTATGTATATTTATATAAAAAATGCGTTTTTTATGGGTATTTTGCATCTTAATTTTCATAGAAATTTACATTATTTTATTAACATTCTGTGTATTCATTTTGATACGATTTTACATTATTCTATTTGTGTTTTGTATATAAATTTTGTATATATATATATATATATATATATATATATATATATATATATATATATATATATATATATATATATATATATATATATATATATATATATATATTTTATATATTTACATTATTTAATGTGTATTTTGTATATATATTTCATACAATTTTACGTTATTTTAAGTGTTTTTGTTTATATATTTTCATTCAAATTTACATTATTTTAAGTGTATTTTGTATATGTATTTAAATACAAATTTACCTAATTTTATGTGTATTTTGTATATTTATTTTCATACAAATTTAAAATATTTTTGTGTATTTTTGTATATAGTTTTATACAAATTTATGTTATTTCATGTGAATTTTGTATATCTATTTTCATATAAATACACATTCTTTTATTGATATTTTGTTTATTTATTTTGACGCGAATTTACATTATTTAATTGTGTATATGTATTTTTATAAAAATATGCTTTATTTCATAGGTATTTTGCATCTTTATTTTCATACAAATTTACATTATTTTATTAATATTTTGCTCATTCATTTTGATACGATTTGACTTTATTCTTTGTGTATTTTGTATATTATTTTCAAACAAATTTACATTATTTTATATGTATTTATTTATATTTTGACAGAAATTTACAATATTTTATGGGTATTTTGTATATATATTTCAAAAGAAATTTACCTAGTTTTACGCGAATCTTGTATATTTATTTTTATAGAAATTCAAATTATTTCTATGTATTTTTGTGGATATTTTAATACAAATTTTAGTTATGTTTTATTTATTTTGTAAATTTCTTTTTATTCATATATATATTATTTTATTGGTATTTTGTTGATTTATTTTGATACGAATTTACAATATATATATATATATATATATATATATATATATATATATATATATATATATATATATATATATATATATATATATATATATATATATATATATATATATATATATATATATATATATATATATATATATATATATATATATATATATATATATATATATATATATATATATATATATACATACAAATTCATGATATTTTATGTTTATTTGTATATATATTTCATTACAAATTTACCTTATTTTATGTTTATTATGTATATTTATTTCATTGAATATTACATTATTTTATATGTATAAAATACACATATAATTAAGTAAATACGTATAAAAATATACATAAAATAAGCTAGATTTGAATTGAAATATATATACAAAATACATAAATTAATGTAAATTTGTATCAAAATACTTATACAAATACACATATAATAACGTAAATTTGTATAAAAATATATAAACAAAATACACATTAAATAATATAAATACGTATAAAAAATATGTTCAAAATGCACAAATAATCATGTAATTCGTATCAAAATAAATAGACAAAATACCAATAAAATAATGTAAATTTGTATGAGAAAACATATACAAAATACACATAAATAACGCAAATTTCAATAAAAATATATATAATATAATATATTTTATACATATTTAAAATATTTAATGTATATTTTGTATATATATTTTATCCAAATTTTCGTTATTTTATGTGTATTTGCTTATATATTTTCATACAAATTTACATTATTTTATGTGAGTTCTGTATATGTATTTCTACACAAATTTAACTTATTGTATGTGTATTTTGCATATCTATTTTCAAACAAATTTAAATAGTTTTTGTGTATTTTGGTATATATTTTTATTCAAATTTTAGTTATTTTATTTGTATTTTGTATATATATTTTCCTACAAATATACATTCTTTTATTGGAATTTTGTGTATTTATTTTTTTACGAATTTACATTATTTTATGTATATTTTGTATATATATTTTTCTACGTATTTAAATTATTTTATGTGTATTTTATATATACATTTTCATAAAAATTTACGTTATTTTATTGTGTGTATTCGTATATATTTTGATACAAATTTTATACAAATTCATGTTATTTTATGTGTTTGTATATATATTTTCATACAAATTTAAATTATTTTATGTGTATTTTTACATATATTTCATTACAAATTTACCTTATTTTATGTTTATTTTGTATATTTATTTTATTCAATTTTAAATTATTTAATGTGTATATTTGTATTTGTATTTAGGTTATTTTTGTGTGTTTTCTATATATATTTTCATCCAAAACTATATTATTTTATTGGTATTTTCTTAATTTAACTCGATACGAGTTTAGATTATTTCATAGGTATTTTGTATACATATTTTTATAGTCATGTACATTATCTAATGTGTGTTTTGTATATATTTTTTTATGCAAATTAATTTTATGTGCATTTTTGTACATATATTTTTATAGAAATTTGCATTATTTTATGTGTATTTTGTATGTTTTCTTATACAAATTTACATTATTTAATTAGTTTTTTGTTTATTTATTTTGATACGAATGACATGATTATTTGTGTATTTTGTACATATTTTTTCATACGTATTTACATTACTAAATGTGTATTTTGATTATATATTTTTATACAAATTTACATTATTATGTGTATTTGTTAAAAATATTTTGAAACAAATTTACTTTATTTTATGTATTTTGTATATATATTTCAATTCAAATTTAGCTTATTTTGTGTGTATTTTGTATATCTATTTTCATACAAATTTAATTACTTTTGTGTATATTTGTATATAGTTTTATACAAATTTACGTTATTTTATGTGCATTTTGTATATTTATATTTATACAAATACACATTCTTTTATTGGTATTCTGTTTATTTATATTTATACGAATATACATTATTTTATGTGTATTTTGTATACATTTTCTATTCGTATTTACTTAATTTTATGTGTATTTTGTATATATATTTTTATAGAAATCTACGTTATTTTATGTGTATTCGTATATATATTTTGAAACAAATTTACATTGTTTTATATGTATTTTGCATATATATTTCAATACAAATTTACCTTATTGTATGTGCATTTTGTATATATATTTTAATACAAATTCAAATATTTTATGTGTATTTTCGTATATATAATTTTATAAAAATGCGTTATTTTATAAGTATTTTGCATCTTAGTTTTCATACAAATTTACATTATTTTATTAATATTCTGTGTATATATTTTGATACGATTTTACATTATACTATTTGTGTTTTTAAATATTTTTTATACATATTTACATTATTTAATGTGTATTTTTCATATATATTTTATAAAAATTTACGTTATTTTAAATGTATTTGTTTATATATTTTTATTCAAATTTATGTTATTTTAAGTGTATTTTGTATATGTATTTCAATACAAATCTACCTAATTTTATATGTATTTTGTATATTTATTTTCATACAAATTTAAATTATTTTTGTGTATTTTTGTATATAGTTTTTATACAAATTTAGGTTATTTTATGTGTATTTTGTATATCTATTTTCATACAAATACACATTCTTTTATTGATATTTTGTTTATTTATTTTGACGCGAATTTACATTATTTAATGTTTTGTACAAATGAATAGACCATTTATTATTATTATTATTATTTTATTGCTATTTTGTTTATTTATTTTGATATTACATTATTATATGTATTTTGTACATATTTTTATACGTATTTACTTCATTTTATGTGTTTTTTGTATATATATTTTCATAGAAATCTACGTTATTTTATGTGTATTCATATATATATTTTGAAACAAATTTACATTGTTTTGTATGTATTTTGCATTTATATCAATATAAATTTACCTTATTGTATGTGCATTTTGTATATTTATTTCAATACAAATTTAAATATTTTATGTGTATTTTCGTATATATATTTTTATAAAAAATGCGCTATTTTATGGGTATTTTGCATCTTTATTTTCATACAAATTTATATTATTTTATTAATATTCTGTGTATTTATTTTGATACGATTTTACATTATTCTATTTGTTTTTTTAAATATTTTTTTATACATATTTACATTATTTAATGTGTATCTTGCAAATATGTTTTATACAAATTTACGTTATTTTATGTGTATTTGTTTATATATTTTCATACAAATTTACGTTATTTTATGTGTATTTTGTTTATGTATTTCAATACAAATTTGCTTAATTTTATTTGTATTTTGCATATCTATCTTCAAACAAATTTAAATTATTTTTGTGTATTTTTGTATATATTTTTATACAAATTTTATTTATTTTATTTGTATTTTGTATATATATTTTCCTACAAATATGCATTCTTTTATTGGAATTTTGTTTATTTATTTTGATAAGAAATTACATTATTTTATGTGTGTTTTGTATATATATTTTTCTACGTATATAAATTATTTAATGTGTATTTTGTATATACATTTTCATAAAAATTTACGTTATTTTATTGTGAGTATTCGTAATATTTTGATACAAATTTTATACAAATTCATGTTATTTTATGTGTATTTGTATATATATTTTCAAACAAATTTATATTATTTTATGTGTATTTTTACATATATTTCATTACAAATTTACCTTATTTTATGATTATTTTCTATATTTATTTCATTCAATTTTAAATTATTTCATGTGTATATTTGTATTTTTATTTAGGTTATTTTATGTGTATTTTCTATATATATTCTCATCCATAAAATGCGTTATTTTATGGGTATTTTGCTTCTTTATTTTCATACATATTTACATTATTTTATTAAAACTCTGTGTATTTATTTTGATACGATTTTACATTATTGTAGTTGTGTTTTGTATATATTTTTTTATACATATTTACATTATTTAATGTGTATTTTGTATATATATTTTATACCAATTTACGTTATTTTAAGTGTATTTGTTTATGTATTTTCATTCAAATTTATATTATTTTATGTGTATTTTGTATATTTATTTTCATACAAATTTAAATTATTTATTTTTATTTTTGTATATAGTTTTATACAAATTTAGGTTATTTTCTGTGTATTTTGTATATCTATTTTCATAGAAATACATATTCTTTTATTGATATTTTGTTTTTTTTATTTTGACGCGAATTTATATTATTTTATATATATTTTATGTATATATATTTTTATACGTATTTACATCACTTCATGTGTATTTTGTATATATATTTCTATAGAAATTTACATTATTTTATTGATATTTTGTGTATTTATTTTGATACGATTTTACATTATTCTCTGTGTTTTTTGTATATATATTTTATACAAATGTACGTTATTTTAGGTGTATTTATGTTCATTTCATACAAATTTACATTATTTTATGTGTATTTTGTACATGTATTTAAATACAAATTTAACTAATTATATGTGTATTTTGTATATCTATTTTTATACAAATTGAAATTATATATATATATATTTTTTTTTTATATGTTTTCATGTAAATTTTCTTTATTTTATGTGTATTTTGTATATTTATTTTCCTACAAATTTACGTTCTTTTATCGGAATTTTGTTTATTTATTCTGATACGAATTTACATTATTTGAGGTATATTTGATGTATATATTTTTATACTTATTTACATCATTTTATATGTATTTTGTATGTATATTTTCATAGAAATTTACTCTATTTTATGTGAATTTTGCATATCTATTTCAATACAAATTTACTTTATTATATGTGCATTTTGTATATTTATTATAATACAAATTAAATTATTATATGTGTATTTTTGTAAATATTTTTTTTTGCAAATATGCGTTATTATATGGGTATTTTGCATCTTTATTTTCATAGAAATTTACATTATTTTATTGATATTGTGTTTATTTATTTTGATACGATTTAACTTTATTCTATGTGTGTTTTGTATATATATATTTTTTTATACATATTTACATTATGTAATGTTTATTTTGTATATATATTTTATCCAAATTTAAGTTATGTGTATATGTTTATATATTTTCGTACAAATTTACATTATTTTATGGGTATTTTGTATATGTATTTAAATACCAATTTGCCTAATTTTATGTGTATTTTGCATATCTATTTTCAAACAAATTTAATTTTTTTTTCGTATTTTTGTATATATTTTTATAAAAAAAAATAGTTATTTTATTTGTATTTTGTAGATATATTTTCCTACAAATATAAATTCTTTTATTGAAATTTTGTTTATTTAATTTGATACGAATTTACATTATTTAATGTGTATTTTGTATACATATTTTTATACGCATTTACATTATTTAATAAAAATAAATCAACAAAATTCCAATATAAGAATGTATATTTGTAGGATATATATATATATATATCTATATATATATATATATATATATATATATATATATATATATATATATATATATATATATATATATATATATATATATATATATATATATATATATATATATATATATATATATATATATATATATATATATATATATAAAATATACAAATATATAAAATAACAAATAAATATGTAAATTTGTATGAAATATATACAAAATACACATAAAATAAATTAAATTTGTATGAAAATATATATAAAAATTACACAAAATAATGTAAATATTTGTATAAAATATATATACAAATACACATAAAATAATGTAAATTTGTATAAAATATATATACAAAAAACAAATAAATATTATAAAATCATATCAAAATAAATAATACAAAATAATATGAAAAAATATGTAAATTTGTATAAAATATATATATATATATATATATATATATATATATATATATATATATATATATATATATATATATATATATATATATATATATAAAATACACAAGATATACAAAAATACAAAAAAATTAATTAAATTTGTATGAAAATAGATATACAAAATACACATAAAATAAGCTAAATTTGAATTGAAATATATATACAAAATATATAAAATAATGTAAATTTTTTTCAAAATTTTTATACAAATACACATATAATAACGTAAATTTGTGTAAAAATATATAAACAAAATACTCATTAAATACTTTAAATACGTTTAAAAAATATGTACATAATACAAATATAATAATGTAATTCGTATCAAAATAAATAAACAAAATACCAATAAATTAATGTAAATTTGTATGAGAAAATGTATACAAAATACACATAAAATAACGCAAATTTCTATAAAAATATATGTACAAAAATGCACGTAAAGTAAAGTAAATTTGTATAAAAATATATATGCAAAATACACATTAAATAATGAAAATGCGTATAAAAATATGTATACAAAATACCTATGAAATAATTTAAATTCGTATCGAATTAAATTAACAAAATACCAATAAAATAATGTAATTATGGATAAAAATATATATAGAAAATACTCATAAAATAACCTAAATACAAATACAAATATACACATAAAATAATTTAAAATTAAGTGAAATAAATATACAAAATAAATATAAAATAGGGTAAATCTGTAATGAAATATATGTACAAAATACACATAAAATAATGTCAATTTGTATGAAAATATATATACAAATACACATAAAATAACATGAATTTGTATAAAAAATATATGTTCCAAATAAACATTAAATAATTTAAATGCGTATAAAAATATATATACAAAATACATATAAAATAATGTAAATTCGTATGAAAATAAATCAACAAAATACCAATTAAATAATATATATTTGAATGAAAATAAATTTACAAAATACGCATAACATAACTAAAAAAAAAAATATATATATATAAAAAAATACCCAGAAATAATTTGAATTTGTACGAAAATAGATATACAAAATACATATAAAACTAGGTAAATTTCTTTTGAAATATATATGCAAAATACCCATAAAATATTGTAAATTTGTGTCAAAATATATAAACAAATACACATAATATAAAGTAAATTTTTATAAAAAATATATACAAAATACACATTAAATAATGGAAAAATGTATCAAAATTATATACAAAATACACATAGAATAATATAAAATCGTATCAATATAAATGAGCAGAATATCAATAAAATAATTAAAATTTTCTTTGAAAAAAAAGATGGAAAATACCCATAAAATAACGGATATTTGTATAAAAATATATATACCAAAATACACATAAAATAATTAAATTTGTATTAAAATAAATATGCAAAATGGACGTACAATAAGATAAATTTGTATTGAAATAGATATGCAAAAAACACATCAAATAATGTAGATTTGTATTAGAATATATATACGAAAACACATAAAATAAAGTAAATTTCTATGAAAATATATATACAAAATACACATAAAATTATGTAAATACGTATAAAAATATATATACAAAATACACCTAAAATAATTTAAACTCGTCTCAAATTCAATTAACTAAATTTCAATAAAAGAATGTATATATGTTGGAAAATAAATATACAAAATAATATATAAAATAACTAAAATTTGTATTAAAATAAATACAGAAATACACGAAAATAATTTCAATTTCTACGGAAATAGATATACAAAATACACATAAAATTTGGTAAATTTGTATTGAAATACATATACAAAATACACGTAAAATAATGTAAATTTGTATGAAAATATATAAACATTTAGACATAAAGTAACATATATTTTTATAATATATATATATATATATATATATATATATATATATATATATATATATATATATATATATATATATATATATATATATATATATATATATTTTTATAATATATATATAGAAGATGCACATTCAATAATGTAAATATGTAACATAAAATAAGTACAAAATACACATAGAATAATGTAAAATCGTATCAAAATAAATTCACAGAATATCATTAAAATAATGCAAATATGTATGAAAATAAAGATGCAAAATACCCATAATAAAAGCATATGTTTATAAATATGTATACAAAAACACACATCAAATAATTAAATTTGTATTAAAATAAATATACAAAATGCACATACAATATGGTAGATTTGTATTGAAATAGATATGCAAAACACACATAAAACAATGTAAATTTATTTCAAAATATATATACGAATACACATAAAAAAACGTAAATTTCTATAAAATATATATAAAAAATACATACAAAAATACACAAAAATAATTTAAATTTGTATGAAAATAAATATACAAAATACAAGATTAGATTAGAATATTGAAATGAAATACATATATACACAAAATACATAAAATAATAATGATAATATATATAAATAAATACAACAAATAATAAATAAATTTGTATAAAACATATATAAAATATATATAAAATATAATGCAATAATGCAAAAAAATACAAAAAAAAACACAAATAGAATAGTGTAAAATCGTATCAAAATAAATAAGAAGAATATTAATAAAATAATGTTAATTTGTATGAAAATAAAGATGCAAAATACCCGTAAAATAACGCACTTTTTATAAACTATATATATACCAAAATAAACATAAAATATTTAAATTTGTATTAAAATAAATATAAAAATGCACATTCATTAAGGTAAATTTGTATTTAAATAGATATGCAAAATACATATAAAACAATGTAAATTTGTTTCAAAATATATATTCGAATACACAAAATAACGTAGATTTCTATAAAAATATATATACAAAATACACATAAAATGAAGTAAATACGTATAAAAAATGTATACAAAATACACATAAAATAATGTAAATTGGTATTAAAATAGATAAACAAAATACCAATAAAAGAATGTGTATTTGTATAAATAAAAATATACAAAATACACATAAAATAACGTAATTTTTTTATAAAACTTTATTCAAAAATACACAAAAGTAATTAAATTTGTATGAAAATAGATATACAAAATACACTTAAAATAAGCTAAATTGAAATATATATACAAAATACATAAAATAATGTATATTTGTATCAAACTATTTATACAAATACGCATATAATAACGTAAATTTGTATAAAAATATATAAACAAAATATCAATAAATTAATGTAAATTTGTATGAGAAAACATATACAAAATACACATAAAAGAACGGAAAGTTCTATACAAATATATGTACAAAAATGCACATAAAATAAAGTAAATTTGCATAAAAATATATACAAAACACACATTAAATAATGTAAATGCGTATAAAAATATGTATGCAAAATACTTATGAAATAATCTAAATTCTTATCGAATTAAATTAACAAAATACCAATAAAATAATGTAATTTTTGGATGAAAATATAAAGAAAATACACATAAAATAACCTAAATACAAATATAAATATACACATAAAATAAATTAATATTAAATGAAATAAATATACAAAATAAACATAAAATAAGGTAAATTTGTAATGAAATATATGTACAAAATACACATAAAATAATGTAAATTTTTATGAAAATATATATTCAAATGCACGTAAAATACCATGAATTTGTATAAAAATATATATTCAAAATAAATATTAAATAATGAAAATGCGTATAAAAATATATATACAAAGTACATATAATATAATGTAAATTCGTATCAAAATAAATCAACAAAATACCAATAAAATAATATATATTTGAATGAAAATAAATTTACAAAATACACATAACATAACTAAAATTTGTATTAATATATATACAAAAATACATAGAAATAATTTGAATATGTATGAAAATAGATATACAAAATTCACATAAAAATAGGTAAATTTCTTTTGAAATATATATATATATATATATATATATATATATATATATATATATATATATATATATATATATATATATATATATATATATATATATATATATATATATATATATATAATATATAAAAAAAATATATACAAAACACAAATAGAGTAATGTAAAATTGTATCAAAATAAATACACAGAATGTTAATAAAATAATGTAAACTTGTATGAAAATTAAGATGCAAAATACCCATAAAATAACGCATTTTTTATAAAAATATATATACGCATAAAATAATTGAATTTGCATTAAAATAAATACACAAAATGCACAAAGAATTAGGTAAATCTGTATTGAAATAGATATGCAAAATATATATAAACAATGTAAATTTGTTTCAAAACATATATACGAATACACATAAAATAAGGTAGATTTCTATAAAAATATATATACAAATTACACATAAAATTAAGTAAATACGTATAAAAAAATGTATACAAAATACACATAAAATAACGTAAAATCGTAGAAAAATTTATAAACAAAATACCAATAAAAGAATGTGTATTTGTATATATATAAATATACAAAATACACATTAAATAACGTAAATTTGTATAAAACTATACACAAAAATACACATAAGTAATTAAATTTGGATGAAAATAGATATACAAAATACACATAAAATAAGCTAAATTTGAATTGAAATATATATACAAAGTACATAATATAATGAAAATTTGTATAAAAATATTTATAAAAATACACATATAATAAAGTACATTTGTATAAAAATATATAAACAAAATACTCATTAAATAATGTAAATACGTATAAAAAATATGTACAAAATGCACATATAATAATGTAACTCGTCTCAAAATAAATAAACAAAAAACCAATAAAATAATGTAAATTTTATGAAAAAACATATACAAAATAACACATAAAATAACGCAAATTTCTATAAAAATATGTGTACAAAAATATACATAAAATAAAGTAAATTTGCATGAATATATATATATATATATATATATATATATATATATATATATATATATATATATATATATATATCTATATCTATATATATATATATATATATATATATATATATATATATATATATATATATATATATATATATATATATATATATATATATATATATATATATATATCGAAATATATATATATATAAATATATATATAAATACCAATATAAATAATGGAATATTTGGATTAAAATATATATAGAAAATACACATAAAATAACCTAAATACAAATACAAATATACACATAAAATAATTTAAAATTGAATGAAATAAATATACAAAATAAACATAAAATAAGGTAAATTTCTAATGAAATATATGTACAAAATACACATAAAATAATTTAAAATTGAATGAAATAAATATACAAATACACATAAAATAACCTGAATTAGTATAAAAATATATATTCAAAATAAACATTAAATAATGTATAAAAATATATATACAAAGTACATATAAAATAATGTAAATTGGTATCAAAATAAATCCACAAAATACCAATAATATTAATAGTATATATTTGAATGAAAATAAATTTACAAAATACATATAACATAAGTAAAATTTGTATTAAAATATATACAAATATACTCATAAATAATTTGAATTTGTATGAAAATAGATATACTAAATACACATAAAACTAGGTAAGTTTCTTTTGAAATCTATATACAAAATACCCATTAGATATTGTAAATTTGTCTCAACATATATCAATAAAAACACGTAAGGTAACGTAAATTTGTATAAAATATATATACAAAATACACATTAAATTAAGGAAAAATGTATAAAAAAATATATACAAAATATACATAGTATAATGTTAAATCGTATCAAAATAAATGAACAGAATATAAAAAAAATAACGTAAATTTCTATGAAAATAAAGATGCAAAATTCCCATAAAATAACGCACATTTGTATAATTTGTATTAAAATATATATGCAAAATGCACATACAATAAGGTAAATTTGTATGGAAATAGATATGCAAAATACATATAAAACAATGCAAATTTGCTTCAAAATATATATACGAATACTTATAAAATAACGTAGATTTCTATGAAAATATATATACAAAATACACATAAAATGAAGTAAATACGTATAAAATGTATACAAAATTCATATGAAATAATGTAAACTCGTATCAAAATAAAGAAACAAAATACTAATAAAATAATGTGTATTTGAATAAATATAAATATACAAAATACACATAAAATAACGTAAATTTATATAAAACTATATACAAAAATACACAAAAGTAATTAAATTTGTATGAAAATAGATAAACAAAATCCACATAAAATAAGCTAAATTTGAATTGAAATATATATATAAAATACATAAAACAATGTAAATTTGTATCAAAATATTTATACAAATACACATATAACAACGAAAATTTGTATAAAAATATATAAACAAAATACACATTAAATAATGTAAATACGTATAAAAAATATTTTCAAAGTACACATATAATCAATTTTTTTTTAATCATGTAATTCGTATCAAAATAAATGAACAAAATACCAATAAAATAATGAAAATTTGTATGAGAAAACATATACAAAATACTCATAAAATAACGCAAATGTCTATAAAAATATATGTACAAAAAAGCTTATAAAATAAAGTAAATTTGCATAAAAAATATATATACAAAACACACATTAGATAATGTAAACGAGTAAAATAATATGTATACAAAATACCTATGAAAAAATCTAAATTCGTATCGAATTAAATTAAGACAATACCAATAAAATAATGTAATTTTGGATGAAAATATATATAGAAAATACACATAAAATTACATAAATACAAATACAAATATACACATAAAAGAATTTAAGATTGAATGAAATAAATATACAAAATAATCATAAAATAAGGTAAATTTGTAATTAAAAATATGTAAAAATACACATAAAATAATATAAATTTGTATGAAAATATATATACAAATATACATATAATAACATGAATTTGTATAAAATTTGTATCAAAATAAATACGAATACACACAATAAAATAATGTAAATTTTTATTAAAATATATATACAAAATACACATAAATAATGTAAATACGTAGAAAAATATATATACAAAATACACATAAAATAATGTGAAGTCGTATCAAAATAAATAAACAAAAATACAATAAAAGAATGTATATTTGTAGGAAAATAAATATACAAAATACAAATAAAATAACTAAAATTTGTATAAAAATATATACAAAAATACACATAAATAATTTAAATTTGTTTGAAAATAGATATGCAAAATACACATAAAATTAGGCAAATTTGTACTGAAATACATATACAAAACACACATAAATAATGTAAATGTGTATGAAAATATATAAACAAATACACATATAATAACGTAAATTTGGATAAAATATATATACAAAATATACATTAAATAATGTATATATGTATAAAAATATATATACAAAATACACATAAAATAATTTTAAATCGTATCAAATTAAAGAAACAGAATATCAATAAAATAATGTAAATTTGAATGAAAATAAAGATGCAAAATACCCATATAATAACGCATATTTGCATATAAAATATATATACAAAAATACACATGAAATAATTAAATTTGTATTTAAATAAATATACAAAATGCACATACAATAAAGTAAAATTGAATTAAAATAGATATGCAAAACACACATCAATAAAGTAAATTTGTATCAAAATATATATACGAATACACATAAAATAGAGTAAATTTCTATGAAAATATACATACAAAATAATTATAAAATTATGTAAATAGAATAAAAATATATTTACTAAAAACACCTAAGATAATGTAAATTCGTATCAAAATAAATAAACAAAATTCCGATAAAAGAACGTATTTTTGTAGGAAAATAAATATACAAAATACACATAAAATAACGAAAATTTGTATAAAAATATATACAAAAAAAAATCAATTTGTATGAAAATAGATATACAAAATACACATATAACTAGTTAAATTTGTCTTTTAATACATGTACAAAATACACAAAATAATGTAAATTTGTATAAAATGAAAACAAATACACATAAAATAACGTACATTTCTTTAAAATATATATACAAAATACACATAGAATAATGTAAAATCGTATCAAAATAAATACACAAAATATCAATAAAATAATGTAGATTTGTATGAAAATAAAGATGCAAAATACCCATCAAATAAAGCATATTTTCATAAAAATACATATAAAAAATACACATTCAAGAATTAGATTTGTATTAAAACTAATATACAAAATGCACATACAATAAAGTAAATTTTTATTAAAAAAATATGCAAAATACACATAAAACAATGTAAATTTGTTTCAAAATATAAATACCAATACACATAAAACAACGTAGATTTCTATAGAAATATATATACAAAATACACTTGAGATGCAGTAAATAAGTATAAAAATATATATACAAAAGAGACATTATATAATGTAAACTCGTGTCAAAATAAATAAACAAAATATCAAAAAAAGAATGTGTATTTGTATGAAAATAGATATACAAAATACACATAAAATAATGTAAATTTGTATAAAACTATATACAAAAATACAAAAAAAATAATTTAAATTTGTTTGAAAATAAATATACAAAATACATATGAAATTAGGTAAATTTATATTGAAATACATATACAAAATACACATAAAATAATATAAATTTCAATAAAAATACATAAACAAATACACTTAAAAAAACGTAAATTTGTATAAAATATATATACAAAATACACATGTAATAATGTATAAAAAAATATATATACAAAACTCAAATAGAATAATGTAAAATCGTATCAAAATAAATACACAGAATATTAATATAATAATGTAAATTTGTATGAAAATAAAGAAGCAAAATACCCATAAAATAACGCATTTTTTTATAAAAATATATATACCAAAATACACATAATTTTTTTTAATTTGTAATAAAATAAATATACAAAATGCACATACATTAATTTAAATTTAAATTGAAATAGATATGCATAATACATATAAAACAATGTGAATTTGTTTCAAAATATATATACGAATACACATAAAATAACGCAGATTTCTATAAAAATATATATACAAAATACATATAAAATGAAGTAAATACGAAAAAAAAATGTATACAACATACACATAAAATAATGTAAAATCGTATCAAAATAAATAATCAAAATACCAATTAAAGAATGTGTATTTGTATAAATATAAATATTCAAAATACACATAAAATAACGCTAATTAATAAAAAAAACTATATACAAAAAAACACAAAAGTAGTTAAATTTGTATGAAAATAGATATACAAAATACACATAAAATAAGCTAGTTTTGAATTGAAATATATATATATATATATATATATATATATATATATATATATATATATATATATATATATATATATATATATATATATATATATATATATATATATATTTTTTTTTTTAACAAATACACATATAATAACGTAAATTTGTATAAAAATATATAAACAAAATACACATTAAATAAAGTAAATACGTATAAAAAAATATAATCAAAATACATATATAATCATGTAATTCGTATCAAAATAAATAAACAAAATACCAAAATTATAATGTAAATTTATATGAGAAAACATATACAAAATACATATAAAGTAACGCTAATTTCTTTATAAATATATGTACAAAAATGCTCATAAAATAAAGTAAATTTGCAAATAAATATATATACAAAACACACATTAAATAATGTAAATGCGTATAAAAACATGTATACAAAATACCTTTAAAATAATCTAAATTCGTATCGATTCAAATTAACAAAATACCAATAAAATAATGTAATTTTGGATGAAAATATATATATAAAAAAATACACATAAAATCACGTAAATACAAATACAAATATAAACATAAAATAATTTAAAATTGCATGAAATGAATATATAAAATACACATAAAATAAGGTCAATTTGTAATGAAATATATGTAAAAATACACACTAAATAATGTAAATTTATGTGAAAATATATATTCAAATACACATAAAATAACATGAATTTGTATAAAATTTGTATCAAAAAATATTCGAATACACACAATAAAATAACGTAAAATTTTATGAAAATATAAATACAAAATACACATAAAATAATGTAAATACGGAGAAAAATATATCTACAAAATACACATAAAATATTGTAAATTCGTATCAAAATAATTCAACAAAAATTCCAATAATAGAATATATATATTTGTAGGAAAATATATATACAAAATACAAATAGAATAACTAAAATTTATACAAAAAAAATATATACAATACACAAAAATAATTTAAATTTGTTTGAAAATAGATATGCAAAATATACATAAAATTAGGCAATTTTTTTTTAAATACATATACAAAACATACATAAAATAATATAAATTTGTATGAAAATATATAAATAAATACATATAAAATAACGAATATTTGGATAAAATATATATACAAAATATATATTAAATGTTATAAATATGTATAAAAATAAATATACAAAATATACATAGAATAATGTTAAATCGCATCAAAATAAATAAACAGAATTTCAATAAAATAATGTAAATTTGTATGAAAATAAAGAAGCAAAATACTCATATAATAACGAATATTTGTATAAAAATATATATACAAAAATACACATGAAATAATTGAATTTGTTTTAAAATAAATATACAAAATGCACATACAATAAAGTAAATTTGTATTGAAATAGATATGCAAAATACACATCAATAATATAAATTTATATCAAAATATATATACGAATACTCATAAAATAGAGTAAATTTCTTAGAAAATATACATACAAAATACTATTAAAATGATGTAAATAAGTATAAAAATATATATACCAAATATACCTCAAATAATGTAAATTCGTATCAAAATAAATAAACAAAATTCCGATAAAAGAATATATATTTGTAGGAAAATAAATATACAAAATACACATAAAATAACGAAAATTTATATAAAAATATATACAAAAATACACAAAAATAATTTCAATTTGTATGAAAATAGATATACAAAATACACATATAATTAGTTAAATTTGTATTTAAATACATGTACAAAATATACATAAAATAATGTAAATTTGTATGAAATAAAAACAAATACACATACAGTAACGTACATTTGTATAAAATATATATACAAAATACATATAGAATAATGTAAAATCGTATCAAAATCAATACACAGAATATCAATAAAATAATGTAAATTTCTATGAAAATAAAGATGCAAAATACCCATAAAATAAGACATATTTTTATAAAAATACATATACAAAAATACACATAGAATAATTAAATTTGTATTAAAATTAATATACATAATGTATATACAATAAGGAAAATTTGTATTGAAAAAATATGCAAAATACACATAAAATAGTGTAAATTTGTTTCAAAATCTATATACGAAAACTCGTAAATCAACGTGGATTTCTATAGAAATATATACACAAAATACACATGAAATGATGTAAATACGTATAAAAATATATATACAAAATACACATTAAATAATGTAAATTCGCGTCAAAATAAATAAACAAAATATCAATAAAAGAAGTTGTATTTGTTTGAAAATAGATATACAATATACACATCAAATAACCGAAATTTGTATAAAACTATATACAAAAATACACAAAAGTAATTTAAAATTGTATGAAAATAAATATACAAAATACACATTAAATTAGGGAAATTTGTATTGAAATACATTTACAAAATACACATAAAATAATGTAAATTTGAATGAAAATATATAAACAAATACCCTTAAAATAACGTAAACGTATAAGTTAAAATATATATATACAATATGTATATAAAAAAATATATACAAAACACAAATAGAATAATGTAAAATCGTATCAAAATAAATACACAGAATATTAATAAAATAATGTAAATTTGTATGAAAATTAAAAAGCAAAATACCCATAAAATAACGCATTTTTTATAAAAATATATATACCAGGACACACATAAAATATTTGAATTTGTATTAAAATAAATATACAAAATGCACATACAATAAGGTAAATTTGTATTGAAATAGATATGCAAAATACATATAAAACAATGTAAATTTGTTTCAAAATATATATACGAGTACATATAAAATAACGTAGATTTATATGAAAATAAATATACAAAATACACATAAAATGAAATAAATACGTATAAAAAAAGGTATACAAAATACACAAAATAATGTAAACTCGTATGAAAATAAATAAACAAAATACTAATAAAAGAATGGGTATTTGTATAAATATAAATATACAAAATACACATAAAATAATGTAAATTTATATAAAACTATATACAAAAATACACAAAAGTAATTAAATTTGTGTAAAAATTTACAATATTTTATTGGTATTTTGATTATTTATTTTGATAGGAATTACATAATTATATGTGTATTTTGTACATTTTTTTATACGTATTTAAATTATTTAATGTGTATTTTGTGTGTATTTTGTATATCTATTTTCATACAAATTTAATTACTTCTGTGTATTTTTGTATATAGTTTTATATAAATTTACGTTATTTTATGTGTATTTTGTATATTTATATTTATAAAAATACACAGTCTTTTATTGGTATTTTGTTTATTTATTTTGATACGAGTTTACATTATTTTATGAGTATTTTGTATACATTTTTTTATTCGTATTTATTTCAATTTCTGTTTATTTTGTATATATATTTTTTAGAGAAATCTACGTTATTTTATGTGTTTTCGAATATATATTTTGAAACAAAATTACATTGTTTTATATGTATTTTCCATATATATTTCAACACAAAGTTACCTTATTGTATGTGTATTTTGTTTATTTATTTTAATACAAATTTAATTTTTTATATGTATTTTGGTATATATATTTAAAAAAAAATGCGTTATTTTATTGGTATTTTGCATATATTTACATTATTTAATGTGTATTTTGAATAAATATTTTAAACAAATTTACATTATTTTATGTGTATTTGTTTATATATTTTCATCCAAATTTACATTATTTTAAGTGTATTTTGTATATGTATTTAAATACAAATTTACCTAATTTTATGTGTATTTTGTATATTTATTTTCATATAAATTTAAATTATTTTCTGTGTATTTTTGTATATAATTTTATACAAATTTAGGTTGTTTCATGTGTATTTTGTATATCTATTTTCATACAAATACACATTCTTTTATTGATATTTTGTTTATTTATTTTGACGCGAATTTACATTATACAAATACATATTCTTTTTTTGGAATTTTATTTATTTATTTTGATACGAATTTACATTATTTTATATTTGTTTTGTATACATTTTTTTTATACGTATTTACTTAATCTTGTGTCTATTTTGTATATATATTTTTATAGAAATCTACCTTATTTCAATACAAATTCAATTATTTTATATGTATTTTGTATATATATTTTCATAAAAAATGCGTTATTTTGCGGGTATTTTGCATCTTAATTTTCATACAAATTTACATTATTTTATTAACATTCTGTGTATTTATTTTAATACGATTTAAGTTATTCTATTTGTGTTTTGTATATATTTTTTTTATATATTTACATTATTTAATGTGTATTTTGTATATATATATGTGATATAAATTTAATTTATTTTAAGTGTATTTGTTTATATATTTTCATTCAAATTTACATTATTTTAAGTGTATTTGTATATGTATTTAAATACAAATTTACCAAATTTTATGTGTATTTTGTATATTTATTTTCATACAAATAAACATTCTTTTATTGATATTTTGTTTATTTATTTTGACGCGAATTTATATTATTTAATGTGTATTTTGTATATATATTTTTATACGTTTTACATCATTTCGTGTGTATTTTGTATATATATTCCTATAGAAATCTACGTTATTTTATGTGTATATTCGTATGTGTATTTTTACACATATTTCATTACAAATTTACCTTAATTTATGTTTATTTTGTATATTTATTTCATTCAATTTTAAATTATTTTATGTGTATATTTGTATTTGTATTTAGGTTATTTTATGTCTATTTTCTATATATATTTTCATTCAAAATAACATTATTTTATTGGTATTTTCATAATTTAATTTGATACGAATTTAGATTATTTCATAGGTATTTTGTGTACATATTTTTATACTCATTTACATTATCTAATGTGTGTCTTGTATATATATTTATATGCAAATTTACTTTATGTGCATTTTTGTACATATATCTTTATAGAAATTTGCGTTATTTTATATGTATTTTGTATATGTGTATTTTGTATATATATATATATATATATATATATATATATATATATATATATATATAGATATATATATATATATATATATATATATATATATATAGTTTTTTTTTTTTTTTTATACGTATTTACATCATTTCGTGTGTATTTTGCATATATATTTCTATAGAAATCTACGTTATTTTATGTGTATATTCGTATGTGTATTTTTACTTATATTTCATTACAAATTTACCTTATTTCATGTTTATTTTCTATATTTATTTCATTCAATTTTAAATTATTTTATGTGTATATTTGTATTTGTATTTAGGTTATTTTATGTTTATTTTCTATATTTATTTTCATTCAAAATTACACTATTTTATTGGTATTTTCTTAATTTAATTTGATACGAATTTAGATTATTTCATAGGTATTTTGTATACATATTTTTATACTCATTTACATTATCTAATGTGTTTTTTGTATATATATTTTTATGCAAATCTATTTTATGTGCATTTTTGTACATATATTTTTGTAGAAATTTGCGTTTTTTAATGTGTATTTTGTATTATTTTATTGGTAATTGGTTTATTTATCTTGATACGAATTATATGATTATATGTGTATTTTGTACATATTTTTTAATACGTATTTACATTATTTAATGTGTATTTTGTTTATATATTTTCATACAAATTTACGTTATTATATGTGTACTTTTATAAATATTTTGAAACAAATTTGTTTTATTTCATGTATTTTGTATATTTATTACAATTCAAATTTAGCTTATTTTGTGTGTATTTTGTATATCTATTTTCATACAAATTTAATTACTTCTGTGTATTTTTGTATATAGTTTTATATAAATTTACGTTATTTTATGTGTATTTTGTATATTTATATTTATACAAATACACATTGTTTTATTGGTATTTTGTTTATTTATTTTGATACGAGTTTACATTATTTTATGTGTATTTTGTATACATTTTTTTATTCGTATTTATTTCAATTTATGTTTATTTTGTATATATATTATTTAGAGAAATCTACGTTATTTTATGTGTTTTCGTATATATATTTTGAAACAAAATTACATTGTTTTATATGTATTTTGCATATATATTTAAACACAAATTTACCTTATTGTATTTGTATTGTGTTTATTTATTGTAATACAAATTTAATTTTTTATATGTATTTTAGTATATATATTAAAAAAAATGCGTTATTTTATGGGTATTTTGCATCTTTATTTTCATACAAATTTACATTATTTTATTAATATTCTGTGAATTTATTTTGATACGATTTTACATTATTCTATTTGTGTTTTGTATATATTTTTTTATACAAATTTACGTTATTTTAAGTGTAATTGTTTATATATTTTCATTCAAATTTACATTATTTTATGTGTATTTTGTATATGTATTTCAATACAAATTTACCTAATTTTATGTGTATTTTGTATATTTATTTTCATACAAATTTACATTATTTTATTGATATTCTGAGTATTTATTTTGAATCGATTTTACATATACACTTAAAATAACGTAGATTTGTATCAAATATACATACAAAATACAAAATACACATAAAGTAATGTAAATTTGTATGAAATGAAACCAAATATAAATAAAATAACGTACATTTTTGTTAAATATATATACAAAATACACATAGAATAATGTAAAATCGTATCAAAATAAATACACAAAATATCAATAAAATAATGTACATTTGTATGAAAATAAAGATGCAAAATACCCATAAAATAAAGCATATTTTTATTAAAAAAAATACAAAAAAATACACATAGAAATTAAATTTGAATTAAAATAAATATACAAAATGCACATAGAAAAAGGTAAATTTGTATTAAAAAATTATGCAACATACACATAAAACAATGTAAATTTGTTTCAAAATATATATACGAATACACATAAAATAACGTAGATTTATATATAAATATATATTCAAAATACATAAAAAAATAAAACTATATAAAAAATACACAAAAAATAATTTAAATTTTTATGAAAATAAATATACAAAATACACATAAAATTAGGTAAATTTGTATTGAAATACATATACAAAATACACATCAAATAATAATTAAATTTGAATGAAAATTATTTAAACAAATACACTTAAAATAACGTAGATTTGTATATAATATGTAAAAATAATATATATATATATATATATATATATATATATATATATATATATATATATATATATATATATATATATATATATATATATATATATATATATATATATATATATATATATATATATATATATATATATATATATATATATATATATATATATATATATATATATATATATATATATATATATATATATATATATATATATATATATATATATATATATATATAAATCACAAATTGAATAATGTAAAATCGTATCAAAATATATATAACAAAATACACATAAAATATTTGAATTTGTATGAAAATAAATATACAAAATGCACATACAATAAGGTAAATTTGTATTGAAATATATATATACAAAATACATATAAAACAATGTAAATTTGTTTCAAAGTATATATACGAATACACATAAAATAACGTAGATGTCTATAAAAATAGATATACAAAATACACATAAAATTAAGTAAATACGTATAAAAAATTTATACAAAATAAACATAAAATAATGTAAACTCGTATCAAAATAAATAAACAAAATACCAATAAAAGAATGTGTATTTGTGTAAACATAATTATAGAAAAAACACATAAAATAACGTAAATTTATATAAAACTATATACAAAAATACACAGAAGTAATTAAATCTGTATGAAAATAGTTATACAAAATACACGCAAAATACAAATAAATAAATATACATATACAAAAATATACATAGAATAATTAAATTTGTATTAAAATTAATAAACAAAATGCACATACAATAAGGTAAATTTGTATTTAAAAAAAATATGCAAAATACACATAAAACAATGTAAATTTGATTCAATATATATATATATATATATATATATATATATATATATATATATATATATATATATATATATATATATATATATATATATATATATATATATATATATATATATATACGAATACATATAAAATAACGTAGATTATCAAAGAAATATATATACAAAATACACATGAAATGATATAAATACGTATAAAAATATAAATACAAAATACACATTAAATAATGTAAATTCGTGTCAAAATAAATAATCAAAATATCAATAAAAGAATGTGAGTTTTGCATGAAAATAAATATACAAAAAACACATAAAACTAGGTAAATTTGTATTGATATACATATATAAAATACACTTAAAATAACGTAAATTTGTATAAAAAAAAATAGAGAGAGAGAGAGAGAGAGAGAGAGAGAGAGAGAGAGAGAGAGAGAGAGAGAGAGAGAGAGAGAGAGAGAGAGAGAGAGAGAGAGAGAGAGAGAGAGAGAGAGAGAGAGAGAGAGAGAGAGAGAGAGAGAGAGAGTACACATTAAATAGTGTAAATATGTATAAAAAAATATATGCAATACAGAAATACAATTATGTAAAATAGTATCAAAATAAATACACAGAATATTAATAAAATAATGTAAATTTGTATATACAAAATACACTTAGAATAATGTTAAATCGTATCAAAATAAATAAACAGAATAACAATAAAATAATGTAAATTTGTATGAAAATAAAGATGCAAAATACCCATATAATAACGGATATTTGTATAAAAATATATATACAAAGATACATATAAAATAATTAAATTTGGATTAAAATAAATATACAAAATGCACATACAATAAAGTAAATTTGTATCAAAATAAATATACAAAATGCACATACAATAAAGTAAATTTGTATCAAAATATATATACGAATACTCATAAAATAGAGTAAATTTTTATGAAAATATACATGATGTAGATAAGTTTAAAAATATATACTCCAAATATACCTCAAATAATGTAAATTCGTATCAAAATAAATAAACAAAATTCCGAAAAAAAGCGTATATTTGTAGGAAAATAAATAAATAAAATACACATTAAGTAACGAAAATTTATATAAAAATATATACAAAAATACAATGTAAATTTGTTTCAAAATATATATACGAATACACATAAAATAACGTAGTTTTATATATATATATATATATATATATATATATATATATATATATATATATATATATATATATATATATATATATATATACAAAAGACACGTGAAATAGTGTAAGCTCGTGTAAAATAAATAAACAAAATATCAATAAAAGAATGTGTATATATCTATATATATATATATATATATATATATATATATATATATATATATATATATATATATATATATATATATATATATATATATATATATATATATATATATATATATATATATATATACAAAATACACATTAAATAATGTAAATATATATAAAAAAAATATATACAAAACTCAAATAGAATAAAGTAAAATCGTATCAAAATAAATACACAGACTGTTAATAAAATAACGCAATTTTTATAAAAATACATATAACAAAATACACATAAAATAATTGAATTTGTATTAAAATAAATATACAAAATGCACATACAATATGGTAAATTTGTATTGATATTGATATGCAAAACACACATAAAACAATGTAAATTTATTTCAAAATATATATACGAATACACATAAAAACACGTATTTTTCTATGAAAAATACATTAAAAAATACACAATAATAATTTAAATTTGTTTGAAAATAAATATACATAAAATTTGATAAATTTGTATTGAAATACATATACCAAATGCACATAAAATAATGTAAATTTGAATGAAAATATATAAACAAATACACTTTAAATAACGTAAATTTGTATAAAATATATATACAATATAAACATTAAATAATGCAAATATTTATGAAAAAAATATATACAAAACACAAATAGAAATCGTAAAATCGTATCAAAATAAATACACAGAATATTAATAAAATAATATAAATTTGTGTTAAAATAAAGATGCAAAATACCAATAAAATAACGCTTTTTTTTTTAAATATATATATACTAAAATACACATAAAATATTTAAATTTGTATTAAAATAAATATACAAAATGCACATTCATTAAGGTAAATTTGTACTGAAATAGATATGCAAAATACATATAAAAGAATATAATTTGTTTAAAAATATATATACGTTTACTCAAAATAACTTAGATTTCTATAAAATATATATATATATATATATATATATATATATATATATATATATATATATATATATATATATATATATATATATATATATATATATATATATATACAAAATACACATAAAATGAAGTAAATACGTATAAAAAATGTATACAAAATACACATAAAATAATGTAAATTGGTATCAAAATAGATAAACAAAATACCAATAAAAGAATGAGTATTTGTATTAATTAAAAATATACAAAATACACATAAAATAACATAAATTTGTATAAACCTTTATACAAACATACACAAAAGTAATTAAATTTGTATGAAAATAGATATACAAAATACACTTAAAATAAGCTAAATTTGAATTGAAATATATATACAAAATACAAAAAATAATGTAAATTTGTATCAAACTATTTATACAAATACACTTATAATAACGTAAATTTCTATAAAAATATATAAACAAAATACACATTAAAAAATGTAAATACGTATAAAAGATATGTACAAAATACACATATAATAATATAATTCGTATCAAAATAAATAAACAAAATAGCAATAAAATGATGTAAATTTGTATGAGAAAACATTAACAAAATACACATAAAAGAACGGAAGTTTCAATAAAAATATATGTACAAAAATGCACATAAAGTAAATTTGCATAAAAATATATATACAAAAGACATTGAATTATGTTAATGCGTATAAAAATATGTATACAAAATACCTATCAAATAATCAAAATTGATATCGAATTAACTTAATAAAATACCAATAAAATACTGTAATTTTTGGATAAAAATATATATAGAAAATACACATAAAATAACCTAAATACAAATACAAATATACACTTAATATAATTTAATATTAAATGAAATAAATATACAAAATAAACATAAAATACGGTAAATTTGTAAGAATATATGTACAAAATACACATAAAATAATGTAAATTTATATGAAAATATATATACAAATACACATAAAATACCATGAATTTGTATAAAAATATGTATTCAAAATAAATATTAAATAATGTAAATGCGTATAAAAATATATATACAAAGTACAAATAAAATAATGTAAATTCGTATCAAAATAAGTCAACAAAATATCAATAAAATAACATATATTTGAATGAAAATAAATTTACAAAATACACATAACATAACTAAAATTTGTATTAAAATATATAAAAAAATACATAGAAATAATTTGAATTTGTATGAAAATAGATATACAAAATACACATAAAACTAGGTAAATTTCTTTTGAAATATATATACAAAATACCCATAAAAAATGGTAAATTTGTGTCAAAATATATAAACAAATACACATAAAATAACGTAAATTTGTATGAAAAATATATACGAAATACATATAGAATAATGTCAAATCGTATTAAATTGAATGAGCAGAATATCAATAAAATAACGTAAATTTGTATGAAAATAAAGATGCAAAATACCCATATAATTAAGCATATTTTTATAAAAATACATATATAAAAACACACATAGAATAATTAAATTTGTATTAAAATTAATATACAAAATGCATATACAATAAGGTAAATTTGTATTGAAAAAATATGCAAAATACACATAAAATTGTAAATTTGTTTCAAAATCTATATACGAATACACATAAAATAACGTAGATTTCTATAGAAATATATATACAAAATACAGATGAAATGATGTAAATACGTATAAAAATATATATATACAAAATACACATTAAATAATGTAAATTCGCGTCAACATAAATAAACAAAATATCAAAAAGAATGTGTATTTGTATGAAAATAGATATACAAAATACACATAAAATAATCGAAATTTGTATAAAACTATATACAAAAATACACAAAAATAATTTAAATTTGTTTGAAAATAAATATACAAAATACACATAAAATTAGGTAAATTTGTATTGAAATACATATACAAAATAAACATAAAATAATGTAAATTTGAGTGAAAATATATAAATGTACAAAATACACATCAATAAAGTAAATTTGTATCAAAATATATATACGAATACACATAAAATAGAGTAAATTTCTATGAAAATATACATACAAAATACATATAAATTATGTAAATAAGTATAAAAATATATATACCAAATACACCTAAAATAATGTAAACTCGTATCAAAATAAATAAACAAAATTCCGATAATAGAACGTATATTTGTCGGAAAAGAAATATACAAAATACACATAAAATAACGAAAATTTGTATAAAAATATATATATAAATACACAAAAATAGTTTCAATTTTTATGAAAATAGATATACAAAATACACATATAATTAGTTAAATTTGTATGGAATGAAAACAAATACACATAAAATAATGTAAATTTGTATGGAATGAAAACAAATACACATAAAATAACGTACATTTTTATAAAATATATATATACAAAATACACATAGAATAAAGTAAAATCGTATCAAAATAAATACACAGAATATCAATCAAAAAATGTAAATTTGTATGAAAATAAAGATGCAAAATACCCATAAAATAAAGCATATTTTTATAAAAATACATATACAAAAATACACATAGAACAATTAAATTTGTATTAAAATTAATATACAAAATGCACATACAATAAGGTAAATTTGTATTGAAAAAATATGCAAAATACACATAAAACAATGTAAATTTGTTTCAAAATATATATACGAATACACATAAAATAACGTAGATATCTAAAGAAATATATATACAAAATACACATGAGATGATGTAAATACGTATAAAATTATATATACAAAATACATATTAAATAATGTAGCTTCGCGTCAAAATAAATAAACAAAATATCAAATAAAGAATGAGTATTTGTATGAAAATAGATATACAAAATATACATACTCATAATACACATAAAATAATGTAAATTTAAATGAAAATATATAAAAAAATAAACTTAAAATAACGTAAATTTGTATAAAATATAGATACAAAATACACATTAAATAATATATATATATATGTATAAAAAAAATATATACAAACAACAAATAGAATAATGTAAAATCGTATCAAAATAAATACACAGAATATTAAGAAAATAATGTAAATTTGTATGAAAATTAAGATGCAAAATATCCATAAAATTACGCATTTTTTATAAAAAATATATATACCAAAACACACAAAATATTTGAATTTGTATTAAAATAAATATACAAAATGCATATACAATAAGGTATATTTGTATTGATAGATATCCAAAATTCATATAAAACAATGTAAATTTGTTTCAAAATATATATGCGAATACATATAAAATAAAGTAGATTTTTTTAAAAATATATATACAAAATACACATAAAATGATGTAAATACGTATAAAAAAATGTATACAAAATACACATAGAATAATGTAAATTCGTATCAAAATGAATAAACAAAATACTAATAAAAGAATGTGTATTTGTATAAATATAAATATACAAAATACACATAAAATAACGTAAATTTATATAAAACTATATACAAATATCCACAAAAGTAATTAAATTTGTATGAAAATAGATATCCAAAATACACATAAAATAAGCTAAATTTGAAATGAAATATATATACAAAATACATAAAATAATGTAAATTTGTATCAAAATATTTATACAAATACACATATAATAACGTAAATTTATATAGAATTATATAATCAAAATACACATTAAATAATGTAAATACGTATAAAAAAATATGTACAAAATATTCAAATAATCATGTAATTCGTATCAAAATAAATAAACAAAATACCAATAAAATAATGTAAATTTGTATGAGAAAACATAAACAAAATACACATAAAATAACGCAACTTTCAATAAAAATATATGTACAAAAATGCATTTAAAATAAAGTAAATTTCCATTAAAAAAATATACAAAACACACATTAAATAATGTAAATGCGTATAAAAATATGTATACAAAATACCTATGAAATAATCTAAGCTCGTATCGCATTAAATTAACAAAATACCAATAAAATAATGTAATTTTGGATGAAAATATATATAGAAAATATACATAAAATAACCTAAATACAAATACAAATATACACATAAATTTATTTAAAATTGAATGAGATAAATATTCAAAATAAACATAGGATAAGGTAAATTTGTAATGAAATATATGTAAAAATGCACATAAAGTAATATAAATTTGTATGAAAATATATATACAAATACACATAAAATAACATGAATTTGTATAAAATTTGTATCAAATTACATACGAATTCACATAATAAAAAAACGTAAATTTTTATGAAAATGTATATACAAAATACACATAAAATAATTTAAATACGTAGAAAAATATATATACAAAATACACATAAAATAATGTAAATTCGTATCAAAATAAATAAACAAAATTCCAATAAAAGAATGTATATTTGTAGGACAATATATAGACAAAATACGAAAAGAATAACTAAAAATTTTATAAAAATTTATACAAAAATACAGAAAAAATATTTGAATTTTGTTTGAAAATAGATATACAAAATACACATAAATTTAGGCAAATTTGTATTGAAATACATATACAAAATACCCATAAAATAATGTAAATTTGAATGAAAATATTTAAACATATACACATAAAATAACGTAAATTTGGATAAAATATATATACAAAATAAACATAAAATAATGTAAATATGTATAAAAAATATATATATACAAAATACACATAGAATAATGTTAAATCGTATCAAAATAAATAAACACAATATCAATAAAATAATGTAAATTTGTATGAAAATAATGATGCAAAATACCCATATTTGCATTAAAATATATATACATAAATAAATATAAAATAATTTAATTTGTATTATAACAAATATACAAAATGCACATACAATAAAGTAAATTTGTATTGAAATAGATATGCAAAATACACATAAATAATGTATATTTGTATCAAAATATATATACGGATACACATAAAATAGATAAAATTTCTATGAAAATATACATACAAAATACATATAAAATGATGTAAATAAGTTTAAAAATATATATACCAAATATACCTCAAATAATGTAAATTCGTATCAGAATAAATAAACAAAATTCCGATAAAAGAACGTATATTTGTAGGAAAATAAATATACAAAATACACATAAAATAACGAAAATTTACATAAAAATATATAAAAAAATAATAATAATTTCAATTTGTATGAAAATAGATATACAAAATACACATAATTAATTAAATTTGTATTTAAATACATGTACAAAATACACATAAAATAATGTAAATTTGTATGAAATGAAAACAAATACACCTAAAATAACGTACATTTGTATAAAATATATATATACAAAAAACACATATAATAATGTAAAATGGTATCAAAATAAATACACAGAATATCAATAAAATAATGTAAATTTGTATGAAAATAAAGATGCGAAAAACCCATAAGATAAAGCATATTTTTATAAAAATAAATATACACAAATACACATAGAATAATTAAATTTGTATTAAAATTAATATACAAAATGCACATACAGTAAGGTAAATTTGTATTGAAAAAATAGGCAAAATACACATTAAACAGTGTAAATTTTTTTCAAAATATATATACGAACTCACATAAAATAGCGTAGATTTCTATAGAAATATATATACAAAATACACATGAAATGATGTAAATACGTATAAAAATATATATACAAAATACACATTAAATAATACATTATTCCATGTGTATTTTGTATATATATTTTATACAAATGTTCGTTATTTTAAGTGAATTTGTTTTCATTTCATAAAAAATTTCATTATTTATGAGTATTTTGTACATGTATTTAAATACAAATTTAACTAATTATATGTGTATTTTGTATATCTATTTTCATACAAATTGAAATTATTATTTCATTTATTTTTTTATATTTTTATACAAATTTTCGTTATTTTATGTGTATTTTGTATATCTATTTTCCTTCAAATATACGTTCTTTTATCTCAATTTTGTTTATTTATTTTGATACGAATTTACATTATTTTAGGTATATTTTGTATATATATTGTTATATTTATTTACATAATTTTATATGTATTTTGTATATATATTTTTATAGAAATTTACTCTATTTTATATGTATTCGTATATATATATATATATATATATATATATATATATATATATATATATATATATATATATATATATATATATATATATATATATATATATATATATATATATATATATATATATATATATATATATATATATATATATATATATATTTTATACAATATATTATTTATGTGTATTTTGCATATCTATTTCAATACAGATTTACTTTATTGTATGTGGATTTTGTATATTTATTTTAATACAAATTATATTTGTATTTGTATTTTTGTATATATATTTTTATGCAAATATGCGTTATTATGTGGGTATTTTGCATCTTTATTTTCATTTATTAGTGTTTTGTTTATTTATTTTGATACGAATTTATATTATTTTATGTGTATTTTGTATTCATTTTTTTATACGTGTTTACCTCATTTTATGTGTATTTTGTATATATATTTTTATAGAAATCTACGTTATTTTATGTTTATTTTATATATATATTTTGAAACAAATATACATTGTTTTATATGTATTTTGCATATCTATTTCAATACAAATTTACCTTATTGTATGTGAATTTTGTATATTTATTTTAATAAAATTCAAATATTTTATGTGTTTTCGTATATATATTTTTATAAAAAATGCTTTATTTTATGAGTATTTTGCATCTTAATTTTCATACAAATTTACAGTATTTTATTAATATTCTGTGTATTTATTTTGATACGATTTTACATTATTCTATTTGTGTTCTGTATATATATTTTTTCTCCATATTTACATTATTTAATGTGTATATTGTATATAAATATTTGTACAAACTTACGTTATTTTAAGTGTATATGTTTATATATTTTCATTCAAATATACATTATTTTATGTGTATTTTGTATATGTATTTCAATACAAATTTACCTAATTTTATGTGTATTTTGTATAATTATTTTCATACAAATTTAAAATATTTTTGTGTATTTTAGTATATAGTTTTTACAAATTTAGGTTATTTTATGTGTATTTTGGATATTTATTTTTATACAAATACACATTCTTTTATTGATATTTTGTTTATTTATTTTAACGCGAATTTACATTATTTAATGTGTATTTTGTATATATATATTTTTTTACGTATTTACATCATTTCATGTGTATTTTGTATATATATTTCTATAGAAATCTACGTTATTTTATGTGTATTCGTATATATATTTTGAATCAAATTTACACTTTTATGTCTATTTTGCATTTTTTTTCAATACAAATTTACCTTATTGTATATGCATTTTGTATATTAATTTTAAAACAAATTTAATTATTCTATGTGTATTTTTATATATGTATTTATAATAAATTTATTTTATTTGTATTTTGCATAGATATTTTCAAATTATTTTGTGTAATTTTGTATATATTTTATACAATTTTAGTTATTTTATTTGTATTTATATATATATATATATATATATATATATATATATATATATATATATATATATATATATATATATATATATATATATATATATATATATATATATATATATATATATATACATTTTTTTATTGGAATTTTGTTTATTTATTTTGATACGAGTTTACATTATTTTATGAGTATTTTGTAAATATATTTTTCTACGTATTTAAAAAAATTTATGTTTATTTTGTATATATATTTTCATAAAAATTACGTTATTTTAT
The DNA here is from genome assembly GCF_024679095.1 of Eriocheir sinensis. Classification (NCBI taxonomy): domain Eukaryota; kingdom Metazoa; phylum Arthropoda; class Malacostraca; order Decapoda; family Varunidae; genus Eriocheir; species Eriocheir sinensis. Next base: position 471,624 of record NW_026112153.1, read on the forward strand.
TGTATATTTTGATACAAATTTTAAAGAAATTTATGTTATTTTATGTGTATTTGTATATATATATATTTTCATACAAATTTACATTATTTTATGTGTATTTTGTACATATATTTCATTTCAAATTTACCTTATTTTATGTTTATTTTGTATATTTATTTCATTCAATTTTAAATTATTTTATGTGAATATTTGTGTTTGTGTTTATGTTATTTTATGTGTATTTTCTATTTATATTTTCATCCAAAATTACATTATTTTATTGGTATTTTGTTAATTTAATTCGATACGATTTTATATTATTTCATAGGTATTTTTTATACATATTTTTATACGCATTTACGTTATTTAATGTGTGCTTTGTATATATATTTTTATGCAAATTTACTTTATTTAACGTGCATTTTTGTACATATATTTTTATAGAAATTTGCGTTATTTTATATGTATTTTTTATGTTTTCTCATACAAATTTACATTAATTTATTGGTATTTTGTTTATTTATTTTGATACGAATTACATTATTATATGTTTATTTTGTACATATTTTTTAAACGTATTTAAAGTATTTCATGAGTATTTTGTTTATATATTTTTATGAAAATTTACGTTATTATGTGTGTATTTGTATAAATATTTTGATACAAATCTAAATTATTTTATTTATTTTGTATATATATTTCAATTGAAATTTAGCTTATTTTATGTGTATTTTGTATATCTATTTTCATACAAATTTAATTACTTTTGTGTATTTTTGTATATAGTTTTATACAAATTTACGTTATTTTATTTGTATTTTGTATATTTATATTTATACAAATACACATTCTTTTATTAGTATTTTGTTTATTTATTTTGATTCGAGTTTAAATTATTTTATGTGTATTTTGTATTCATTTTTTTATACGTATTTACTTAATTTTTGTGTGTATTTTGTATATATATTTTTATAGAAATCTACGTTATTTTATGTTTATTCGTATATATATTTTGAAACAAATTTACATTGTTTTATATTTATTTTTGAATATCTCTTTCAATACAAATTTACCTTACTGTATGTGCATTTTGTATATTTATTTCAATACAAATTTAAATATTTTATGTGTATTTTGGTATATATATTTTTATAAAAATGCGATATTTTATGGGAATTTTGCATCTTTATTTTCATACAAATTTACATTATTTTATTGATATTGTGTATTTATTTTGATACGATTTTACATTATTCTATTTGTTTTTTGTATATATTTTTTTATACACATTTACATTATTTAATGTGTATCTTGCAAATATATTTTATACAAATTTACGTTATTTTAAGTTTATTTGTTTAGAATATTTTCATTCAAATTTACATTATTTTATGTGTATTTTGTATATGTATTTAAATACAAATTTACCTAATTTTATGTGTATTTTGAATATTTCTTTTCATACAAATTTAAATTATTTATGTGTATTTTTTAATATAGTTTTAAACAAATTTAGGTTATTTTATATACGCATTTACATTATTTAATGTGTGTTTTGTATATATATTTTTATGCAAATTTACTTTATTTTATGTGCATTTTTGTGCATATATTTTTATAGAAATTTGCGTTCTTTTATGTGTGTTTGTATTTGTTTTCTCATGCAAATTTACATTATTTTATTGCTATTTTGTTTATTTATGTTGATACGAATTACATGATTATATGTGTATATTGTACATATTTTTTATACGTATTTACATTACTTAATGTGTATTTTGTTTGTATATTTTTAAACAAATTTACGTTAATATATGTATTTGTATAAATATTTTGATACAAATTTACATTATTTTATGTATTTTGTATATACATTTCAATTAAAATTTAGCTCATTTTATCTATATTTTGTATATCTATTTTCATACAAATTTAATTACTTCTGTGTATTTTTTTATATAGTTTTATACAAATTTAAGTTATTTTATGTGTATTTTGTATATTTATTTTTATACAAATACACATTCATTTATTGGGGTTTTTTTTTTTTGATACGATTTTACATTATTTTATGTGTATTTTGTATACATTTTTTATACGTATTTACTTCATTTTATGTGTCTTTTGTATATATTTTTATAGAAATCTACGTTGTTTTATGTGTATTCGTATATATATTTTGAAAAAAGTTTACATTATTTTATATGTATTTTGCATATCTATTTCAATACAAATTTACCTTATTGTATGTGCATTTTTTATATTTATTTTAATACAAATTTTAATATTTGATGTGTATTTTGGTATATATATTTTTATAAAAAAATGCGTTATTTTATGGGTATTTTGCATCTTTATTTTCATACAAATTTACATCATTTTATTAATATTCTGTGTAATTATTTTGATACGATTTTACATTATTTTTTTGTGTTTTGTATATATTTTTTTTATACATATTTACATTATTTTATGTGTATTTTGTATATATATTTGATACAAATTTACGTGTGTATATGTGTATATGTTTATATTTTCATTCAAATTTACATTATTTTATATGTATTTTGTATATGTATTTCAATACAAATTTACCTAATTTTATGTGTATTTTGTATATTTATTTTCATACAAATTTAAATTATTTTTGTGTATTTTTGTATATAGTTTTATACAAATTTAGGTTATTTTATGTGTATTTTGTATATCTATTTTCATACAAATACACATTCTTTTATTGATATTTTGTTTATTGGTTTTGACACGAGTTTACATTATTTAATGTGTATTTTGTATATATATTTTTATACGTATTTACATCATTTCATGTGTATTTTGTATATATATTTCTATAGAAATCTACGTTATTTTATGTGTATTCGTATATAGATTTTGAAACAAATTTACACTTTTATGTGTATTTTGCATATTTTTTCAATACAAATATATCTTATTGTATATGCATTTTGTATATTAATTTTAATACAAATTTATTTATTCTATGTGTATTTTTGTATATGTATTTTTATAAAAATATTCTTTATTTTATGGGTATTTTGCATCTTTATTTTCATACAAATTTACATTATTTTATTGATATTCTGCTCATTCATTTTGATACGATTTGACATTAATCTATGTGTATTTTTTATATATTTTTCATACAAATTTACGTTATTTTATGTGTATTTGTTGATATATTTTGAAACAAATTTACAATATTTTATGGGTATTTTGTATATATATTTCAAAAGAAATTTACCTAGTTTTATGTGTATTTTGTATATCTATTTTCATACAAATTCAAATTATTTCTATGTATTTTTGTAAATATTTTAATACAAATTTTAGTTATGTTATCTGTATTTTGTAAATTTATTTTCATTCAAATATATATGATTTTATTTGTATTTTGTTGATTTATTTTGATACGAATTTACATTATCATATATGTACTTTGTATATATATTTTTATACGCATTTACATTATTTAATATTTATTTTGAATATATATTTTTATACAAATTCATGGTATTTTATGTGTATTTGTATATATATTTTCATATAAATTTACATTATTTTATGTGTATTTTGTACATATATTTCATTACAAATTTACCTTATTTTATGTTTATATTGTATATTTATGTGTATATTTGTATTTGTATTTAGGTTATTTTATGTGTATTTTCTATATATATATATTTTCATCCAAAAATTATATTATTTAATTGGTATTTTGTTAATTTAATTCGATAAGAATTTAGATTATTTCATAGGTATTTTGCATATATATTTTTATACGCATTTACATTATTTAATGTGTGTTTTGTATATATATTTTTATGCAAATTTACATATTTTATGTGCATTTTTGTACATATATTTTTATAGAAATTTCCGTTCTTTTATGTGTATTTTATAAATGTTTTCTCATACAAATTGACATCATTTTATTGGTATTTTGTTTATTTATTTTGATACGAATTACATTATTATATGTGTATTTTGTACATATCTTTTATACGTATTTACATTGTTTAATGGATATTTTGTTTATATATTTTTATACAAATTTACGTTATTATATGTGTATTTGTATAAATAGTTTGATACAAATTTACATTATTTTATGTATTTTGTATATATATTTTAATTCAAATTTAGCTTATTTTAAGTGTATTTTGTATATCTATTTTCATACAAATTTAATTACTTCTGTGTATTTTTGTATAAAGTTTTATACAAATTTACGTTATTTTATGTGTATTTTGTATATTTTTATTTATACAAATATTCATTCTTTTATTGGTATTTTGTTTATCTATTTTAATACCAATTTACATTATTTTATGTGTATTTTGTATACATTTTTTTATACGTATTTACTTAATTTTATGTGTATTTTGTATATATATTTTTATAGAAATTTACGTTATTTTATGTGTATTCGTATATATATTTTGAAACAAATTTACATTGTTTTATATGTATTTTTGCATATATCTTTCAATACAAATTTACCTTATTGTATGTGCATTTTGTATATTTATTTCTATACAAATTTAAATATTTTATGTGTATTTTGTTATATATATTTTTATAAAAAATGCGCTATTTTATGGGATTTTTGCAGCTTTATTTTCATACAAATTTACAGTATTTTATTAATATTCTGTGTATCTATTTTCATACGATTTTACATTATTCTTTTTGTTTTTTGTATATATATACATTATTTAATGTTTATTTTGGTATATATATTTCTATAAAAAATGCGCTATTTTATGGGAATTTTGCTGCTTTATTTTCATACAAATTTACATTATTTTATTAATATTCTGTGTATTTATTTTGATACGATTTTACACTATTCTGTTTGTGTTTTGTATATATTTTTTTATACATATTTACATTATTTAATTTGTATTTTGTATATTAATTTCATACAAATTTACGTTATTTTAAGTGTATTTGTTTATATATTTTCGTTTAAATTTACATTATTTTATGTCTATTTTGTATATTTATTTTCATTCAAATTTAAATTATTTTTTGTGTATTTTTGTATAGATTTTTATACAAATTTACAATATTTTATGTGCATTTTGTATATCTATTTTCATAAAAATACACATTCCTTTATTGATATTTTGTTTATTTATTTTGACGTGAATTTACATTATTTAATGTGTATTTTGTATATATATATTTCTATAGAAATCTACGTTATTTTATGTGTATTCGTATATATATTTTGAAACAAATTTACACCGTTTTATGTGTATTTTGCATATTCTTTCAATACAAATTTACCTTATTGTATGTGCATTTTGTATATTAATTTTAAAACAAATTTAATTATATATATTTTTATAGAAATCTACGTTATTTTGTGTATTCGTATATATATTTTGAAACAAATTTACATTCTATTATATGTATTTTGCATATCTATTTCTGTACAAATTTACCTTAATGAATGTGCATTTTGTATATTTATTTTAATACAAATTTATATATTTTATGTGTATTTTGTTATATATATATTTTATAAAAAAAATGCGTTATTTTACGGGTATTTTGCATCTTTATTTTTTATACAAATTTACATTATTTTATTAATATTCTGTGTATTTATTTTGATACGATTTTACACTATTCTATTTGTGTTTTGTATATATTTTTTCCATACATATTTGCATTATTTAATTTGTATTTTGTATATATATTTTATACAAATTTACGATATTTAAAGTGTGTTTGTTTATATATTTTCATTTAAATTTATATTATCTTATGTGTGTTTTTTATATGTATTTTAATACAAATTTACCTAATTTTATGTGTATTTTGTATAATTATTTTCATACAAATTTAAATAGTTTTTGTGTATTTTTGTATGTATTTTTTATATATATTTTTATAGAAATTTACGTTTTTTTATGTGTATTCGTATATATATTTTGAAATAAATTTACATTGTTCTATGTGTGTTTTGCATATCTATTTCAATACAAATTTACCATATTGTATTTGCATTTTGTGTATTTATTTTTATACAAATTTAATTATTTGATGTTTGCTTTTGTATACATATTTTTATAAAAATATGCTTTTTTTATGGGTATTTTGCATCTTTATTTTCATACAAATTTACATTATTTTATTGATATTCTGTGTATTTATTTTGATACGATTTTACATTATTCTATGTGTATTTTGTTTGTATTTTATTTTACATATTTACATTATTTAATGTGAATTTTCTATATATATTTTATACAAATAAATGTTACTTTATATCTATTTGTTTATATATTTTCATACAAATTTACATTATTTTATGTGTATTTTCTATATGTATTTCAATACAAACTTACTAAATTTTATGTGTATTTTGTATATCTATTTCCATACAAATTGAAATTTTTTTTGTGTATTTTTGTATATATTTTTATACAAATTTTAGTTATTCCATATATTATTTTGTAAATCTATTTTCCTTCATATATACATTCTTTTATTGAAATTAAGTTTATTGAATTTGAGACGAGTTTACCTTTTTTTAGGTGTATTTTGTATATATATTTTTATATATATATATATATATATATATATATATATATATATATATATATATATATATATATATATATATATATATATATATATATATATATATATATTTTTATACGTATTTACATCATTTTCTGTGTATTTTGTATATATATTTTCATAGAAATTTACTTTATTTTATATGTTTTCGTATATATATTTTAATACAAATCTTCATTATTTGATGTGTATTTTGCATATGTATTTCAATATAAATTTACCTAATTGTACATGCATTTTGTATATTTATTTTAATACAAATTTAATTATTTTATGTGTATTTTTCTATATATATTTTTATTCAAATATCCGTTATTTTATGGGTATTTTGCAACTTTATTTTCATAGAAATTTACATTATTTTATTGATATTCTGCTCATTTATATTGATACGATTTCACATTATTCTATGTGTATTTGGTATATATTTTTTACACATTTTTCCATAATTTAATGTGTAATTTGTATATATATTTTATACAAATTTACATTATTTTATGTGTATTTGTTGATATATTTTGACACAAATTTACAATATTTTGTGGGTATTTTGTATATATATTTAAAAATAAATTTACCTAGTTTTATGTGTATTTTGTATATCTATTTTCATACAAATTCAAATTATTTCAAGGTATTTTTTTTATATATTTTAAAACAAATTTTAGCTATGTTATGTGTATTTTGTAAATTTATTTTCATTCATATATATATTATTTTATTGGTATTTTGCTGATTTATTTGATACGAATTTTCATTATTTCATATATACTTTGTATATATATTTTTATGCGCATTTACATTATTTAATTTTTTTTTTGAATATATATTTTTATACAAATTAATGTTATTTTATGTGTATTTGTATATATATTTTCATACAAATTGACATTATTTTATGTGTATTTTCTACATATATTTCATTACAAATTTACCTTATTTTATGTTTATTTTCTATATTCATTTTATTCAATTTTAAATTATTTTATGTGTATATTTGTATTTGTATTTAGGTTATTTTATGTGTGTTTTCTATATATATTTTTATCCATAATTACATTATTTTATTGGTATTTTGTTAATTTAATTCGATACGAATTTAGATTATTGCATAGGTATTTTGTATACATATTTTTAAACGCATTTACATTATTTAATGTGTGTTTTGTAAATATATTTTTATGCAAATTTACTTTATTTAAGGTGCATTTTTGTACATATATTTTTATAGAAATTTACGTTATTTTATGTGTATTTTGTGTATGTTTTCTCATACAAATTTACATGAATTTATTGGTGTTTTGTTTATTTATTTTGATACCAATTACTTATTATATGTGTATTTTGTACATATTTTTTATACGTATTTAAAGTATTTAATGAGTATTTTGTTTATATATTTTAATACAAATTCACGTTATTATATGTGTATTTGTATAAATATTTTGATACAAATTTACATTATTTTATGTATTTTGTATATATATTTCAATTCAAAATTAGCTTATTTTATGTGTATTTTTTATATCTACTTTCATACAAATTTAATTACTTTTGTGTATTTTTGTATATAGTTTTTATACATATTTACGTTATTTTATGTGTATTTTGTATATTTATATTTATAAAAATACACATTCTTTTATTGGTATTTTGTTTATTTATTTTGAATCGAATTTACATTATTTTATGTGTATTTTGTATACATTTTTTTATACGTATTTACCTAATTTTATGTGTATTTTGTATATATATTTTTATAGAAATCTTCGTTATTTTATGTGTATTCGTATATATAATTTGAAACAAATTTACATTGTTTTATATGTATTTTTGCATATCTCTTTCAATACAAATCTACCTTATTGTATGTGCATTTTGTATATTTATTTCAATACCAGTTTAAATATTTTGTGTATTTTGGTATATATATTTTTTTTTTAAATGCGCTATTTTATGGGACTTTTGCATCTTTGTTTTCATACAAATTAACATTATTTTATTAATATTCTGTGTATTTATTTTGATACGATTTTATATTACTCTATTTGTTTTTTGTATATATTTTTTTATACATATTTACATTATTTAATATGTATCTTGCACATATATTTTATATAAATTTACATTATTTTATGTGTATTTGTTTATATATTTTCATACAAATTTACATTATTTTATGTGTATTTTGTATATGTATTTCAATACAAATTTGCCTAATTTTATGTGTATTTTGCACATCTATTTTCAAAAAAATTTAATTTATTTTTGTGTATTTTTTAATATATTTTTATAGAAATTTTAGTTATTTTATTTGTATTTTGTATATATATTTTCCAACAAATATACATTCTTTCATTGGAACTTTGTTTATTTATTTTGATATGAATTTACATTATTTTACGTGTATTTTGTATATATATTTTTCTACGTATTTAAATTATTTTATGTGTATATTGTATATACATTTTCAAAAAAAATTACGTTATTTTATTGTGTGTATTCGTATATATTTTGACTCATATTTTATACAAATTCATGTTATTTTATGTATATTTGTATATATATTTTCATACAAATTTTTATTATTTTATGTGTATTTTTACATATATTTCATTACAAATTTACCTTATTTTATGTTTATTTTGTATATTTATTTCATTCAATTTAAAATTATTTTATGTGTATATTTGTATTTGTATTTAGGTTATTTTATTTGTATTTTCTATATATATTTTCATCTAAAATTACATTATTTTAATGGTATTTTCTTAATATAATTCGATACGAATTTAGATTATTTCATAGGTATTTTGTATACATATTTTCATACTCATTTACATTATCTAATGTGTTTTGTACATATATTTTTATGCAAATTTATTTTATGTGTATTTTTGTACATATATTTTTATAGAGATTAGCGTTATTTTATGTGTATTTTGTATATGTTTTTTCATGTAAATTTACATTATTTTATTGGTATTTTGTTTATTTATTTTGATACGAATTACATGATTATATGTGTATTCTGTACATATTTTTTATACGTATTTACATTATTTAATGTGTATTTTGTTTATATATTCTTATACAAATTTACGTTATTATATGTGTATTTGTATAAATATTTTGATACAAATTTACTTTATTTTATGTATTTTGTATATATATTTCAATTCAAATTTAGCTTATTTTGTGTGTATTTTGTATATCTATTTTCATACAAATTTAATTACTTCTGTGTATTTTTGTATATAGTTTTACATAAAATTACATTATTTTATGTGTTTTTTGTATATTTATATTTATACAAATACACATTCTTTTATTGGTATTTTGTTTATTTATTTTGATACGAATTTACATTATTTTATGTGTATTTTGTATACATTTTTTTATACGTATTTACTTCATTTGATGTGTATTTTGTATATATATTTTTATAGAAATCTACGTTATTTTATGTGTATTCGTATATATATTTTGAAACAAATTTACATTGGTTTATATGTATTTTGAATATCTATTTCAATACAAATTTACCTTATTGTATGTGTATTTTGTATATTTATTTTAATACAAATTTAAATTTTTTATGTGTATTTTGGTATATAGATTTTTATAAAAAAAATGCGTTATTTTATGGGTATTTTGTATCTTAATTTTCATACAAATTTACATTATTTTATCAATATTCTGTGTATTTATTTTGATACGATTTTACATTATTCTATTTGTGTTTTGTATATATTTTTTTTATACATATTTACATTATTTAATGTGTATTTTGTATATATATTTTATACAAGTTTACGTTATTTTAAGTGTATTTGTTTAAATATTTTCATTCAAATTTACATTATTTTATGTGTATTTTGTATATGTATTTCAATACAAATTTATTTAATTTTATGTGTACTTTGTTTGTTTCTTTTCATGCAAATTTAAACAATTTTTTGTGTATTTTTGTATATAATTTTATACAAATTTAGGTTATTTTATGTACTCATTTACATTATTTAAAGTGAGTTTTGTATATATATTTTTATGCAAATTTACTTTATTTTATGTGCATTTTTTTTTACATTTGGGTAGGCGGTGGCCGAGCTGGTAGCGTACTGGGCCCACATTCACCGCGTTATGGAGGACGCGGGCTCGTATCCCCACGCTACCACTCGAATTTTTCAGTCACCGCCGAGTGGCTTAAAACTACCCATATGCTGTCCTGAAAACCACCCATCAACCCGGACTCTAGAGGAGGCCGTCCAAGCGAATCAAGAACGAGTTCCGGGGGGCAGCATGAGCCAATGCTGGATGGCGCCACTATAAACACTCGTTTGCGCCAGAACGGGCTGGGCCGACCATCAGGCCCCACCTGGAAGAAGCCTTGGGCCGACCATCAGGCCCCACCAGGAAGATGCCTACCGGCGCAACAGGCAACGACATAAAAAAAAAAAAAAAATTTTATAGAAATTTGCGTTATTTTATGTGTATTTGTATATGTTTTCTCATACAAATTTACATTATTTTATTGCTATTTTGTTTATTTATTTTGATACGAATTACATGATTATATGTGTATTTTGTACATATTTTTTATAAATATTTACATTACTTAATGTGTATTTTGTTTATATATTTTTAAACAAATTTACGTTATTATATGTATTTGTATAAATATTTTGATACAAATTTACATTATTTTATGTATTTTCTATATACATTTCAATACAAATTTAGCCTATTTTATCTATATTTTGTATATCTATTTTCATACAAATTTAATTATTCTGTGTATTTTTGCATATGTATTTTTATAAAAATATGCTTTATTTTATGGGTATTTTGCATCTTTATTTTCATACAAATTTACATTATTTTATTGATATTCTGTGTATTTATTTTGATACGATTTTACATTATTCTATATATATTTTGTATATATATTTTATACAAATGTACGTTATTTTATGTGAATTTGTTTTCATTTCATACAAATTTAAATTATTTTATGTGTATTTTGTACATGTATTTAAATAAAAATTTAACTAATTATATGTGTATTTTGTATATCTATTTTCATACAAATTGAAATTAATTTTGTGTATTTTTGTATATATTTTTATACAAATTTTCGTAATTTTATGTGTATTTTGTATATTTATTTATTTTACAAATATACATTCTTTTTCGGAATTTTGTTTATTTATTTTCATACGATTTTACATTATTTTAGGTGTATTTGATATATATATTTTTATACTTATTTACATCATTTTATATGTATTTTGAATATATATTTTCATAGAAATTTACTCTTCTTTATGTGTATTCGTATATATAATTTGATACAAATTTACATTATGTATGCTTATTTTGCATGTCTATTTCAATACAATTTTTTTTATTGTATGTGCCTTTTGTATATTTATTTTAATACAAATTAAATTATTCTATGTGTATTTTTGTATATATATTTTAACAAATATGTGTTAATATATGGATATTTTGCATTTTATTTTCATACAAATTTACATTATTTTATTGATAGTCTGTTTATTTATTTTGATACGATTTTACATTATTCTATGTGTATTTTGTATATATATTTTCATACATATTTACATTATTTAATGTATATTTTGTATATATATTTTTTGGAAATTTACGTTATTTTATGTGTATTTGTTTATATATTTTCATACAAATTTACATTATTTTATGTGTATTTTGTATATGTATTTCAGTACAAATTTGCCTAATTTTATGTGTACTTTGCATATCTATTTAAAAAAAATTAAATTATTTTTGAGTATTTTTGTATATATTTTTATACAAATTTTAGTTATTTTATTTGTATTTTTATATATAGTTTAATACATATATACATTCTTTTAGTGGAATTTTTTTTATTTATTTTGATATGAATTTACATTATTTTATGTGTATTTTGCATATATATTTTTCTACGTTTTTACATTATTTTAAATGTATTTTCTATATATATTTTCATAAAAATTTACGTTATTTTATAGTGTGTATTCGTATATATTTTGATACAAATTTACATTATTTTATGTGTGTTTTGCATATCTATTTCAATACAAATTTACCTTATTGTATGTGTATTTTGTATATTTATTTTGATACAAATTTAACTATTTTATGTGTATTTTTCTATATATTTTTTTTTAAATATGAGTTATTTTATGGGTATTTTGCATCTTTATTTTTTAGAAATTTTTACATTACGTACATATTTTTTATACGTATTTACATTATTTAATGTGTATTTTGTTTATATATTTTTATACAAATTTACATTATTTTATGTATTTTGTATATTTATTTCAATTCACATTTAGCTTATTTTATATCTCTTTTGTATATCTATTTTCATACAAATTTAATTATTTTTGTTTATTTTTGTATATAGTTTTATACAATTTTACGTTATTTTATGTGTATTTTGTATATTTATATTTATACAAATACACATTCTTTTATTGGTATTTTGTTTATTTATTTTGATACGAGTTTACATTATTTTATGTGTATTTTGTATACATTTTCTTATACGTATTTACTTCATTTATTGTGTATTTTGTATATATATTTTATAGAAATCTACGTTATTTTATGTGTATTCGTATATATATTTTGAAACAAATTTACATTGTTTTATATGTATTTTGCATATCTATTTCAATACAAATTTACCTAATTGTATGTGCATTTTGTATATTTATTTTGATTCAAATTCAAATATTTTATGTGTATTTTGGTATATATATTTCTATAAAAAATGCGTTATTTAATGGGTATTTTGCATCTTAATTTTCATACAAATTTACATTATTTTATCAATATTCTGTGTATATATTTTGATACGATTTTACATTATTCTATTTGTGTTTTGTATATATTTTTTTATACATATTTGCATTATTTAATGTGTATTTTGCATATGTATTTCAATACAAATTTACCTAATTGTATGTGTATTTTGTATATTTATTTTGATTCAAATTCAAATATTTTATGTGTATTTTGGTAAATATATTTTTATAAAAAGTGCGTTATTTACTGTGTATTTTGCATCTTAATTTTCATACAAATTTACATTATTTTATCAATATTCTGTGTATATATTTTGATACGATTTTACATTATTCTATTTGTGTTTTATATATATTTTTTTATATATATTTGCATTATTTAATGTATATTTTGTATATGTATTTCAATACAAATTTACGTAATTTTATGTGTATTTTGTATATATATTTTCATACAAATTTAAATTATTTTTGTGTATTTTTGTACATAGTTTTATAGAAATTTAGGTTATTTTATGTGTATTTCGTATATCTATTTTCATACAAATATACAGTCTTTTATTGATATTTGTTTTATTGATTTTGACGCGAATTTACATTATTTAATGTGTATTTTGTATATATATTTTTATACGTATTTACATAATTTCATGTGTATTTTGTATATATATTTCTATAGAAATCTACGTTATTTTATCTGTTTTCGTATATATATTTTGAAAGAAATTTACTCTGTTTTATGTGTATTTAACATATTTTTTCAATACAAATTTACCTTATTGTATGTGCATTTTGTATATTTATTTTGATTCAAATTCAAATATTTTATGTGTATTCTTGTAAATGTTTTAAAAAAAATGCTTTATTTGATGGGTATTTTGCATCTTTATTTTCATACAAATTTCATTATTTTATTGATATTCTGTATATTTTTTTAAATTCGATTTTACATTATTCTATGTGTATTTTGTATATATATTTTATACAAATGTACGTTTCTTTATGTGTTTTTGTTTTCATTTCATACAAATTTACATTATTTTATGTGTATTTTGTACATGTATTTAAATACAAATTTAACTAATTATATGTATATTTTGTATATCTATTTTCATACAAATTGAAATTATTTTTGTGTATTTTTCCATATATTTTTATGTAAATTTTCGTTATTTTATGTGTATTTTGTATATTTATTTTCCTACAAATACACGTTCTTTTATCGCAATTTTGTTTATTTATTTTGATGCGAATTTACATTTGAATTTGAGGCATATTTGGTATATATACTTTTACAGTTATTTACATCATTTTATATGTATTTTGTATGTATATTTTCATAGAAATTTCCTCTATTTTATGAGTATTCGTATAAATTTTTGATACAAATTTACATTATTGATGTGTATTTTGCATATTTATTTCAATACAAATTTACTTTATAGAATGTGCATTTTGTATATTTATTTTAATACAAATTTAATTATTTTATATTTATTTTTGTATATATATTTTTATTCAAATATGCGTTATTATATGGGTATTTTGCATCTTTATTCTCATGCAAATTTACATTATTTTCTTGATATTCTGTTAATCTATTTTTATACGATTTTACATTATTATATGTGTATTTTGTATATATATTTTTATACATGTTTAAATTATTTAATGTAAATTTTGTATGAATATTTTATCCAAATTTATGTTATTTTATGTATATTTGTTTATATATTTTCATACAAATTTACATTATTTTATGAGGGTTTTGTATATGTAATTCAATACAAATTTGCCTAAATTTGTGTGTATTTTGCATATCTATTTTCAAACAAATTTAAATTATTTTTGTGTATTTTTGTATATATTTTTGTACAAATTTTAGCTATCTTATTTGTATTTTGTATATATATTTTCCTACAAATATACATTCTTTTATTGGAATTTCGTTTATTTTTTATAGGAATTTACATTATTTTATGTGTATTTTGTATATATATTTTTCTACGTATTTATATTATTTTATGTGTATTTTTTATATACATTTTCATAAAAATTTACGTTATTTTATTGTGTGTATTAGTATATAATTTTTTACAAATTTTATACAAATTCATGTTATTCTATGTGTATTTGTATATATATTTTCATACAAATTTACATTATTTTATGTGAATTTTTTCATATATTTCATTACAAATTTACATTATTTTATGTTTATTTTGTATATTTATTTCATTCAATTTTAAATTATTTTATGTGTATATTTATATTTGTATTTAGATTATTTTATGTGTATTTTCAATATATATTCTCATCCAAAATTACATTATTTTATTGTTTTTTTGTTAATATTATTCGATACGAATTTAGATTATTTCATAGGTATTTTGTATACATATTTTTATACGCATTTACATTATTTAATGTGTGTTTTGTATATTTATTTTTATGGAAATTAATTTTTTTTATGTGCATTTTTGTACATATATTTTTATTGAAATTTGCATTATTTTATGTATTTTGTATAAGTTTTCTCATACAAATTTACATTATTTGATTGGTATTTTGTTTATTTATTTTGATACGAATTACATGATTATTTGTATATTTTGTACATATTTTTTTATACGTATTTACATTATTTAAAGTGTATTTTTTTATATATATTTCTATACAAATTTACGTCATTATATGTGTATTTGTATAAATATTTTGATACAAATTTACATTATTTTATGTATGTTGTATATATATTTCAATTCAAATTTAGCTTATTTTATGTGTATTTTGTATATCTATTTTCATACAAATTTCATTACGTCTGTGGATTTTTGTATATAGTTTTATATAAATTTACGTTATTTTATGTGTATTTTGTATATTTATATTCATACAAATACACATTCTTTTATTAGTATTTTGCTTATTTATTTTGATACGAATTTACATTATTTTATGTGTATTTTTATATATATTTTTTTATATGTATTTACTTCATTTTATGTGTATTTTGTACATTTTTTTTTATAGAAATCTACGTTTTCTTATGTGTATTCGTATATATATTTTGAAACAAATTTACATTGTTTTATATGTATTTTGCATATCTATTTCAATACAAATTTACCTTATTATATGTGCATTTTGTATATTTATTTTAATACAAATTCAAATATTTTATGTGTGTTTTGGTATATATATTTTTATAAAAAAAAATGCGTTATTTTATGGGTATTTTGTATTTTAATTTTCATACAAATTTATATTATTTTATCAACATTCTGTTTTTTTATGCGATTTTACATTATTCGATTTGTCTTTTGTATATATATTTTTTATACATATTTACATTATTTATTGTGTATTTTGTATATATATTTTATACAAATTTACGTTATTTTATGTATTTGTTTATATATTTTCATTCAAATTTACATTATTTTATGTGTATTTTGTATACAAAATATCAATAAAAGAATGTCAATTTGTATGAAAATAAATATACAAAATACACATAAAATTAGGTAAATTTGTATTGAAATACATTTACAAAATACACATAAAATAATGTAAATTTGAATGAAAATATATAAACAAATGCACTTAAAATAACGTAGATTTGTATGAAATATATATACAAAATACACATTAAATAATGTAAATATGTATAAAAAAATATATACAAAGCACAAATAGAATAATGTAAAGTCGTATTAAAATAAATACCCAGAATATTAATAAAATAATATAAATTTGTATGAAAATTAAGATGCAAAATACCCATAAAATAGCGCTTTTTTAATAAAAATATATATACCAATGCACACATAAAATATTTGAATTTGTATTAAAATAAATATACAAAATGCACATACAATAAGGTAAATTTGTATTGAAATAGATATGCAAAATACATATAAAACAATGTAAATTTGTTTCAAGATATATATACGAATACACATAAAATAACGTAGATTTCTATAAAAATATATATACAAAATTTGTTGGAAAATATATATAATAATAAACATAAAAAAACGTAAATTTCTATAAAAATATATATAAAAAATACACATAAAATGATGTAAATACGCATAAAAATATGTATATAGAAAAAACACATAAAATAATGTAAATTCGTACCAAAATAAATAAGCAAAATACCAATAGAAGAATGTGAATTTGAATGAAAATAAATATACAAACTATACATAAAATAACGTAAATTTGTATAAAACTATATACAAAAATACACCGAAGTAATTTAAATTTGTATGAAAATAGATATACAAAATATATATAAAATAAACTAAATTTGTATTGAAATATATATATATAAAATACATAAAATAATGTATATTTGTATTAAAATAATTAAACAAAAACGCATAAAAAAACGTAAATTTCTTTTAAAATATATAAACAAAATACACATTAAATAATGAAAATACGTATACATAATATATAAAAAATACATAAACAAAATAATAATAAAAAAAGTGTAAATTTGTATGAAAAAATATATACAAAATACACATAAAATGACGCAAATTTCTATAAAAATATATGTACAAAAAAGCACATCAAATACTTTAAATTTGTATGAAAATAAATAAACAAAATACACATAAAATAAGGCAAATTTGTAATAAAAAAAAGTACAGAATACACTTAAAATAATGTAAATTTATTTAAAAACAACAACACAAATGCACATAAAATGACATAAAATTGTATAAAAAATATATATGCAAAACACACATTAAATAATGTAAATGCGTATAAAAATATGTATAGAAAATACACATGAAATAATATAAATTCGTATCGAAATAAATGAACAAAATACCGATAAAATAATGTAATTTTGAATGAAAATATATATAGAAAATACATATAAAATAACGTAAATACAAATAAATATATACACATAAAATAATTTAAATTTGAATGAAAATAAATATAAAAATAAACATAAAATAAGGCAAATTTGTAATGAAATATATATACAAAATACACATAAAATAATGTAGATTTGTTTCAAAATATATATACGAATACACATAAAATAACTTAGATTTCTATAGAAATATATACACAAAATACATATGAAATTATGTAAATACGAATAAAAATATATACAAAAAATACACATTAAATAATGTAAATTCGTGTCAAAATAAATAAACAAAATATCAATTAAAGAATGTGTATTTGTATGAAAATACATATACAAAATACACATAAAATAATGTAAATTTGTATAAAACTATATACAAAAATACACAAAAATAATTTAAATTTGTATGAAAATAAATATACAAAATACACATAAAATTAGGTAAATTTGTATTTAAATACATATACAAAATACACATAAAATTATGTAAATTTGAATGAAAATATATCAACAAATACACTTAAATTAACGTAAATTTCTATAAAATATATATACAAAATACTCATTAAATAATGTAAATATGTATAAAAAAATATATACAAAACACAAATACAATAATGTAAAATCGCATCAAAATAAATACACTGAATATTAATAAAATAACGTAAATATGTATGAAAGTAAAGATGCAAAATACCCATAAAATAATGCATTTTTTATAAAAATATATATACCAAAATACATATAAAATATTTAAATTTGTATTACAATAAATATATGAAATGCACATACAATTAGGTAAATTTGTATTGAAATAGATATGCAAAATACATATAAAACAATGTAAATTTGTTTCAAAATATATATATACGAATACACATAAAACAACGTAGATTTCTATAAAAAATATATTTACAAAATAGATATAAAATTAAGTAAATACGTATAAGAAAATGTATACAAAATACACATAAAACAATGTAAATTCGTATCAAAAATAAATAAACAAAATACCAATAAAAGAATGTGTATTTGTATAAATATAAATATAAAAAATACACATAAAATAACGAAAAATTGTATAAAACTATATACAAAAATAAACAAAAATATTTAAATTTGTATGAAAATAGATATACAAAAGACACATAAAATAAGCTAAATTTGAATTGAAATAGATATACAGAATATTTAAAAAATGTAAATTTGTATCAAAATATTTATTCAAATACACAGATAATAACGTAAATTTGTATAAAAATATATAAACCAAATACACATTAAATAATGTAAATACATATAAAAAATATGTACGTAATGTAAAATTTTTTTAAAATATAGATGCAAAATACCCATAAAATAACTCATATTTAAAAATATATATACAAAAATACCCATAAAATAAGTAAATTTGTATTAAAATAAAAATACAAAATACACACACAATAAGGTAAATTTGTATTGAAATAGATATGCAAAATACACATAAAATAATGTAAATTTGTATAAAATATATACGAATACACACAATAAAATAACGTAATTTTTTATGAAAATAGATATACAAAATACATATAAAATAATGTATATATGTTGAAAAATATATATACAAAATACTCATAAAACAATGTAAATTTGTTTCAAAATATATATACGAATACACATAAAATAACGTAGATTTCTTTAGAAATATAGATACAAAATACACATGAAATGATGTAAATACGTATAAAAATATATATACACAATACATATTAAATAATGTAAATTCGTGTCAAAATAAATAAACAAAAAACCAATAAAAGAATGTGTATTTGTATGAAAATAGATATACAAAATACACATAAAATATTGTAAAGTGTATAAAACTCTATACAAAAATACATAAAAAATAATTTAAATTTGAATGAAAATAAATATACAAAATACACATAAAATTAGGTAAATTTGTATTGAAATACATATACAAAATAGACATAAAATAATGTAAATTTGAATGAAAATATATAAACAAATACACTTAAAATAACGTAAATTTGTAAGAAATATATATACAAAATACACATTAGATAATGTAAATATCTAAAAAAAAATATATATACAAAACACAAATAGAATAATGTAAAATCGTATCAAAATAAATACACAGAGTATTAATAAAATAATGTAAATTTGTATGAAAATAAAGATGCAAAATACCCATAAAATAACTCAAATAAAAAAAAAACATATATTCAAAAATATACATCAAATAGTTAAATTTATATCAAAATAAATATACAAAATACACATACAATCAGGTAAATTTGTATTGAAATGGATATGCAAAATACACATAAAATAATGTAAATTTGTATAAAAATATATACGAATACATACAATAAAATAACGTAAATTTTTATGAAAATATATATACAAAATACACATAAAATAATGTAAATACTTAGAAAAATATATATACAAAATATACATATAATAATGTAAATTCGTATGAAAATAAATAAACAAAATTCCACTAAAAGAATGTATATTTGTAGGAAAATATATATACAAAATACAAATAAAATAACTAAAATTTGTATAAAAATATATACAAAAATACACAAAAATAATTTAAATTTGTTTGAAAATAGATGTGCAAAATACACATAAAATTAGGCAAATTTGTTTTGAAATACATATACAAAATACACATAAAATAACTTAAATTTCCATCAAATATACATATAAAATATACATTAAATAATGTAAATATGTATAAAAAATATATATACTAAATACACATAGAATAACGTAGAATCGTATCAAAATAAATAAACAGAATATCAATAAAATAATGTAAATTTGTATGAAAATAAAGATGCAAAATACCCATATAATAACGCATATTTGTTTAAAAATATATATACAAAAATACACATAAAATAAATTAATTTGTATTAAAATAAATATACAAAAGGCACATACAATAAAGAAAATTTGTATTGAAATAGATATGCAAAATAAACATAAATAATGTAAATTTATATCAAAATATATATACGAATGCACATAAAATAGAGTAAATTTTTATAAAAATATAAATAAAAATATCTATATATATATATAAATATATATATATATATATATATATATATATATATATATATATATATATATATATATATATATATATATATATATATATATATCATATACACCTAAAATAATGTAAATTCGTATCAAAATAAATAAACAAAATTCCGATAAAAGAATGTATATTTGTAGGAAAATAAATATTCAAAATACACAAAATTACGAAAATTTGTATAAAAATATATACAAAAATACACAAAATTAATTTCAATTTGTATGAAAATAGATATACAATATACACATATAATTAGTTACATTTGTATTTAAATACATGTACAAAATACACATAAAATAATGTAAATTTGTATGAAATGAAAACATATACACATAAAATAACATACATTTGTATAAAATATATATACAAAATACACATATATTAATGTAAAATCGTATCAAAATAAATACACAGAATATCAATAAAATAATGTAAATTTGTATGAAAATAAAGATGCAAAATACCCATAAAATAAAGCATATTTTTATAAAAATACATATACAAAAATACAAATAGAATAATTACATTTGTTTTAAAATTAATATACAAAATGCACATACAATAAGGTAAATTTGTATTGAAAGAATATGCAAAATACACATAAAACGGTGTAAATTTGTTTCAAAATATATATACGAATACACATAAAATAACGTAGATTTCTATAGAAATATATATATACAAAATACACATTAAATAATGTAAATTCACGTCAAAATAAATAAACAAAATATCAATAAAGGAATGTGTATTTTTATGAAAATAGATATACAAAATACACATAAAATATTGTAAATTTGTATAAAAATCTATTCAAAAATACACAAAAAATAATTTAAATTTGAATGAAAATAAATATACAAAATAGACATAAAATAATGTAAATTTAAACGAAAATATATAAACAAATACACTTAAAATAACGTAAATTTGTATAAAATTAATATAAAAAATACAAATTAAATTATGTAAATATGTATAAAAAATATATACAAAACACAAATAGAATAGTGTAAAATCGTATCAAAACAAATACACAGAATATTAATAAAATAATGAAAATTTGTATGAAAATAAAGCAGTAAAATTCCCATAAAATAGCGCATTTTTTATAAAAATATATATACAAAATAAACATTAAATAATGTAAATATATACAAAAAACAAAAAGAATAATGTAAAATCGTATGAAAATAGATACACAGAATATTAATAAAATAATGTAAATTTGTATGAAAATAAAGCTGCAAAATTCCCATAAAATACCGCATTTTTTATAAAAAATATATATAACAAAATACACATAAAATATTTAAATTTGTATAGAAATAAATATACAAAATGCACATACAATAAGGTAAATTTGTATTGAAAGATATATGCAAAAATACATATAAAACAATGTAAATTTGTTTCAAAATATATATACGAATACACATAAAATAACGTAAATTTCTATAAAAATATATATACAAAATACACATAAAATTAAGTAAATACGTATAAAAAAATGTATACAAAATACACATAAAATAATGTAAATTCGAATCAAAATAAATAAACAAAATACCAATAAAAGAATGTGTATTTGTATAAATATAAATATACAAAATACACATAAAATAACGTAAATTTGTATAAAACTATATACAAAAATACACAAAAGTAATTAAATTTGTATGAAAATAGATATACAAAATACACATAAAATAAGCTAAATTTGAATTGAAATATATATACAAAATACATAAAATAATGTAAGTTTGTATGAAAATATTTATAGAAATACACATATAATTACGTAAATTTGTATAAAAATATATAAACAAAATACTCATTAAATACTTTAAATACGTATAAAAAATATGTACAAAATACATATATAATAATGTAATTCGTATCAAAATAAATAAACAAAATACCAATAAATTAATGTAAATTTGTATGAGAAAACATATACAAAATACACATAAAATAACGCTAATTTTTATTAAAAATATGTACAAAAATGCACGTAAAATAAAGTAAATTTGCATAAAAATATATATACAAAAAACACATTAAATAATGTAAATGAGTATAAAGATATGTATACAAAATACCTATGAAATAATCTAAATTCGTATTGAATTAAATTAATAAAATACCGATAAAATAATGTCATTATGGATGAAAATATATTTAAAAAATACACATAAAATAACCTAAATACAAATACAAATATACACATAAAATAATTGAAAATTGAATGAAATAAATATACAAAATAAACATAAAACAAGGTAAATTTGTAATGAAATATTGGTACAAAATACACATAAAATAGGGTCAATTTGTATGAAAAATACATACAAATACACATAAAATAACATGAATTTGTATAAAATATATATATTCAAAATAAACATTAAATAATGTAAGTGCGTATAAAAATATATATATACAAAGTACATATAAAATAATGTAAATTCGGTTCAAAATAAATCAACAAAATACCAATAAAATAATATATATTTGAATGAAAATAGATCTACAAAATACACATAACATAACTAAAATTTGTTTTAAAATATATACAAAAATACCCAGAAATAATTTGAATTTGTATGAAAATAGATATACAAAATACACATAAAACTAGGTAAATTTCTTTTGAAATATATATACAAAATACCCATAAAATATTGTAAATTTGTGTCAAAATATCTAAACAAATACACATTAAATAATGTAAATTTGTATAATATATGTATACAAAATACACATTGAATAATGGAAAAATGTATAAAAAATTTATACAAAATACATATAGAATAATGTAAAATCGTATCAAAATAAATGAGCAGAATATCAATAAAATAATGTAAATTTCTATGAAAATAAAGATGCAAAATACCCATAAAATAACGGATATTTGTATAATATATATATATATATATATATATATATATATATATATATATATATATATATATATATATATATATATATATATATATATATATATATATATATATATATATATATATATATATATATATATATATATATATATATATATATATATATATATATATATATATATATATATATATATATATATATATATATATATATATATATATATATATATATATATATATATATATACACATAAAATAATTAAATTTGTATTAAAATAAATATACAAAATGCACGTACAATAAGGTAAATTTGTATTGAAATAGTTATGCAAAATACACATCAAATAATGTAGATTTGTATTAAAATATATATACGAAAACACATAATATAAAGTAAATTTCTATGAAAATATATATACAAAATACACATAAAATAAGGTAAATTCGTCTCAAATTCAATAAACTAAATTTCAATAAAAGAATGTATATATGTAGGAAAATAAATATACAAAATAATATATAAAATAACTAAAATTTGTATAAAAATATATACAAAAACACACAAAAATAATTTCAATTTGTATTTAAATAGATATAAAAAATACACATAAAATTTAGTAAATTTGTATTGAAATACATATACAAAATACACATAAAATAATGTAAATTTGTAGGAAAATATATAAACAAATAGACATAAAGTAGCATATATTTGTATAAAATATATATAGAAAATGCACTTTAAATAATGTAAATATGTAAAATAAAATACATACAAAGAATAATGTAAAATCGTATCAAAATAAATACACAGAATATCAATAAAATAATGTAAATTTGTATGATAATAAAGATGCAAAATACCCTTAAGAAAAGCATATTTTTATAAAAATATGTATACAAAAACACATCAAATAATTAAATTTGTATTAAAATAAATATACAAAATGCACATACAATATGGTAAATTTGTATTGAAATAGATATGCAAAACACACATAAAACAATGTAAATTTATTTCAAAATGTATATACGATTACACATAAAAAAACGTAAATTTCTATAAAAATATATATAAAAAATAAATTATTAATAAATAAATAAATTTGTATGAAAATAAATATACAAAATACACATAAAATTAAGTAAATTTGTATTGAAATACATACACAAAATACACAAAAAATAATGTAAATTTGATTGAAAATATATAAACAAATACACTTTAAATAACGTAAATTTGTATAAAATATATATACAAAATACACATTAAATAATGCAACTATGTATGAAAAACATATATACAAAACACAAATAGAATAGTGTAAAATCGTATCAAAATAAATACACAGAATATTAATAAAATAATGTAAATTTGTATGAAAATAAAGATGCAAAATACCCATAAAATAACGCATTTTTTATAAAATATATATATACCAAAATACACATAAAATATTTAAATTTGTATTAAAATAAATATACAAAATCATTAAGGTAAATTTGTATTGAAATAGACATGCAAAATACATATAAATTAATGTAAATTTGCTTCAAAATATATATACGAATACACAAAATAACGTAGATTTCTATAAAAATATATATACAAAATACACATAAAGTGAAGCAAATACGTATAAAAAAATGAAATTCAAAATACACATATAAATTTGTATGAAAATATATATACAAATACACATAAAATCACATGAATTTGAATAAAATTTGTATAGAAAAATATATATACAAAATACACATAAAATAATGTAAATTCGTATCAAAATAAATAAACAAAATTCCAATAAAAGAATGTATATTTGTAGGAAAATATATATACAAAATACAAATAAAATAACTAAAATCTGTATAAAAATATATACAAAAATACACAAAAATAATTTAAATTTGTTTGAAAATAGATATGCAAAATACACATAAAATTAGGCAAATTTGCATTGAGATACATATACAAAATACACATAAAATAATGTAAATTTGTATGAAAATATATAAACAAATAAACATAAAATAACGTAAATTTGGATAAAATATATATACAAAATAAACATTAAATATAAATATGTATAAAAAAATATATACAAAATACACATAGAATGATGTTAAATCGTACCAAAATAAATAAACCGAATATAAATAAAATAATGTAAATTTGTATGAAAATAAAGATGCAAAATACCCATATAATAACGCATATTTGCGTAAAAATATATATACAAAAATACACATCAAATAATTTAATTTGTATTAAAATAAATATACAAACTGCACATACAATAAAGTAAATTTGTATTGAAATAGATATGCAAAATACACATAAATAATATAAATTTGTATCAAAATATATACTAATACACATAAAATAGGGTAAATATCTATGAAAATATACATACAAAATACATGCAAAAGGATGTAAATAAGTATAAAAATATATATACCATATACACCTAAAATAATGTAAACAAAACTCCGATTAAAGAACGTATATTTGTAGGAAAATAAATATACAAAATACACATAAAAAACGAAAATTTGTATAAAAATAAATACAAAAAAAAACACCAAAATAATTTCAATTTGTTTGAAAATAGAAATACAAAATACACATAAAACTAGGTAAATTTGTATTTAAATACATGTACAAAATACACATAAAATAATGTAAATTTGTATGAAATGAAAACAAATACACATAAAATACCGTACATTTGTATAATATATATATACAAAATACACATAGAATAATGTAAAATCGTATCAAAATAAATACACAGAATATCAAGAAAATAATGTAAATTTGTATGAAAATAAAGATGCAAAATACCCATAAAATAAAGCATTTTTTTTTTAAATACATATACAAATATACACATATTATAATTAAATTTCTATTAAAATTAATATACAAAATGCACATACAATAAGGTAAATTTGTATTGAAAAAAAATATGCAAAATACACATAAAACAGTGTAAATTTGTTTCAAAATATATATACGAATACACATAAAATAACGTAGATATCTATAGAAATATATATAAAAAATACACATGAATTGACGTATAAAAATATATATATACAAAATACATATTAAATAATGTAAATTCGCGTCAAAATAAATAAACAAAATATCAATAAAAGAATGTGTATTTTTATGAAAATAGATAATACACATGAAATAACCTAAATTTGTATAAAACTATATACAAAAATACACAAAAATAATTTAAATTTGTATGAAAATAAATATACAAAATACACATAAAATTAGGTAAATTTGTATTAAAATACATATACAAAATACACATAAAATAATGTAAATTTGAATGAAAATACATAAACAAATACACTTAAAATAATGTAAATTTGTATCAAATATATATATATATATATATATATATATATATATATATATATATATATATATATATATATATATATATATATATATATATATATATATATATATATAATACAAATTAAATAATGTAAATATGTATAAAAAATATATACAAAACACAAATAGAATAATGTAAAATCGTATAAAAAAAAAAACAGAATATTAATAAAATAAAGTAAATTTGTATGAAAATAAAGAAGCAAAATACCCATAAAATAACGGAATTTTTATATAAAAATATATATACCAAAATACACATAAAAAATTTTAATTTGTATTAAAATAAATATACAAAATACAAATACAATAAGGTAAATTTGTATTGAAATAGATATGCAAAATACATATAAAACATTGTAAATTTCTTTCAAAACGTGTATACGAATACACATAAAATAACGTAGATTTCTATAAAAATATATAGACAAAATACACATAACATGAAGTAAATACGTATAAAAAAAATATATACAAAATACACATAAAATAAAGCAAATTCGTATCAAAATAAATAAACAAAATACCAATAAGAGAATGTGTATTTGTATAAATATAAATATAAAAAATACACATAAAATAACTTAAATTTGTATAAAACTATATACAAAAATACACAGAAGTAATTAAATATGTATGAAAATAGAAATACAAAATACACAAAAAATAAGCTAAATTTGATTTGAAATATGTATACAAAATACATAAAATAAAGTAAATTTGTATCAAAATATTTATACAAATACACATATAATAACGTAAATTTGTATAAAAATATATAAACAAAATACACATTAAATAATGTAAATACGTATAAAAAAAATATGTACAAAATACACATATAATCATGTAATTCGTATCAAAATAAATAAACAAACTACCAATAAAATAATGTAAATTTGTATGAGAAAACATATACAAAATACACATAATATAACGCAATTTTCTTTAAAAATATATGTACAAAAATGCACATCAAATAAATTTGCATAAAAATATATATACAAAACACATATTAGATAATGTAAATGAGTATAAAAATATGTATACAAAATACCTATGAAATAATCTAAATTCGTATCGAGTTAAATAATCAAAATTCCAAGAAAAGAATGTATATTTGGATGAAAATATATATAGAAAATACACATAAAATAACCTAAATACAAATACAAATATAAACATAAAATAATTTAAAATTGAATGAAATAAATATACAAAATAAACATAAAATAAGGTAAATTTGTAATGAAATATATGTAAAAATACACATAAAATAATATAAATTTGTATAAAAATATATAAAGAAATACATATAAAATAACATGAATTTGTATAAAATTTGTATCAAAATCTATACGAATACACACAATAAAATAACGTAAATTTTTATGAAAATGTATATACAAAATACACATAAAATAATTTAAATACGTAGAAAAATATATATACAAAATACACATGAAATGATGTAAATACGTATAAAAATATATATACAAAATACACATTAACTAATGTAAATTCGTATCAAAATAAATAAACAAAATTCCAATAAAAGAATGTATATTTGTAGGAAAATATATAAACAAAATACAAATAAAATAACTAAAATTTGTATAAAAATACGTACAAAAATACACAAAAATAATTTAAATTTGTTTGAAAATAAATATACAAAATACACATAAAATTAGGTAAATTTGTATTGAAATACATATACAAAATACACATAAAATAATGTAAATTTGAATGAAAATTTATAAACCAATACACTTTAAATGACGTAAATTTGAATAAAATATATATACAAAATTCACATTAAATAATGCAAATATGTATGAAAAAATTATATACAAAACATAAATAGAATAGTGTAAAATCGTATCAAAATAAATACACAGAATATTAATAAAATAATGTAAATTTGTATGAAAATAAATAAGCAAAATACCTATAAAATAACGCATTTTTTTTATAAAAATATATATACCAATATACACATAAAAAAAAAATTTGTATTAAAATAGCTATACAAAATACACATACAATAAGGTAAATTTGTATTGAAATAGACATGCAAAATACATATAAAACAATGTAAATTTGTTTGAAAATATATATACGAATACAAATAAAACGTAGATATCTATAAAAATATATATACAAAATACACATAAAATGAAGTAAATACGTATAAAAATGTGTATACAAAATACACATAAAATAATGTAAAATGGTATCAAAATAGATAAACAAAATACCAATAAAAGAATGAGTATTTGTATAAATAAAAATATACAAAATACACATAAAATAACAAAAATACACAAAAGTAATTAAATTTGTATGAAAATAGATATACAAAAATACACTTAAAATAAGCTAAATTTGAATTGAAATATATATACAAAATACATAAAATAATGTAAATTTGTATCAAACTATTTATAGAAATACACATATAATAACGTAAATTTGTATAAAAATATATAAACAAAATACACATTAAATAATGTAAATACGTATAAAAGATATATACAAAATACACATATAATAATGTAATTCGTATCAAAATAAATAAACAAAATACCAATAAAATAATGTAAATTTGTATGAGAAAACATATAAAAAATACACATAAAAGAACGGAAATTTCTATAAAAATATATGTACAAAAATGAACATAAAATAACGTAAATTTGCATGAAAATATATATAAAAAACACACATTAAATAATGTAAATGCGTATAAAAATATGTATAAAAAATACCTATGAAATAATCTAAATTCTTATCGAATTAAATTAACAAAATACCAATAAAATAATGTAATTTTTGGATGAAAATATATATAGAAAATACACATAAAATAACCTAAATACAAATACAAATATACACAAAATAATTTAATATTAAATGAAATAAATATTCAAAATAAACATAAAATAAGGTAGATTTGTAATAAAATATATATAAATAATGTGAAAATATATATACAAATACACATAAAATACCATGAATTTGAATAAAAATATATATTCAAAATAAATATTAAATAATGTAAATGCGTATATAAATTATATATATATATATATATATATATATATATATATATATATATATATATATATATATATATATATATATATATATATATATATATATATATATATATATATATATATATATATATATATATATATATATATATATATATATATATATATATATATATATATATATATATATATATACAAAGTACATATAAAATAATGTAAATTCGTATCAAAATAAATAAACAAAATACCAATAAAATAATATATATTTGAATGAAAATAAATTTACAAAAAACACGTAACATAACTTAAATTTTTATTAAAAAATATACAAAAATTCATAAAAATAATTTGAATTTGTATGAAAATAGATATACAAAATACACATAAAACTAGGTAAATTTTTTTTGAAATATATATACAAAATACCAATAAAATATTGTAAATTTGTGTCACAATATATCAACAAATACACAAAAAATAACATAAATTTGTATGAAAAATATATACAAAATAAACATAGAATAATGTCAAATCGTATAAAAATGAATAAGCAGCATATCAATAAAATAATGTAAATTTGTATGAATATAAACATGCAAAATACCCATAAAATAAAGCATATTTTTATAAAAATACATATACAAAAATACACATAGAATAATCAAATTTGTATTTAAATTAATATACAAAATGCATATTAAATAAGGTAAATTTGTATTGAAAAAATATGCAAAATACACATAAAAGTGTCAATTTGTTTCAAAATCTATATACGAATACTCATAACATAACGTAGATTTCTATAGAAATATATATACAAAATGCACATAAAATGATGTAAATACGTATAAAAATATATATACAAAATGCACATTAAATAATGTAAATTCGCGTCAAAATAAATAAACAAAATATAAATAAAAGAATGTGTATTTGTATGAAAATAGATACTCAAAAAACAAATGAAATAGCCTAAATTGGTATGAAACTATATACAAAATATACACAAAAATAATTTAAATTTGTATGAAAATAAATATACAAAATACACATAAAATTAGGTAAATTTGTATTGAAATACATATACTAAATACACATAAGATAATGTAAATTTGAATGAAAATATATAAACATATACACTTAAAATAACGTAGATTTGTATCAAATATAAATACAAAATACACATTAAATAATGTAAATATGTATAAAAAAATATATACAAAACACAAATAGAATAATGTAAAATGGTGTCAAAATAAAAACACAGAATATTAATAAAATAATGTTAATTTGTATGAAAATTAAGATGCAAAATACCCATAAAATAACGAATTTTTTATAAATATATATATACGAAAACACATAAAATATTTGAATTTGTATTAAAATAAATATACAAAATGCACGTACAGCAAGGTAAATTTGTATTGAAATAGATATGCAAAATACATATAAAACAATGTAAATTTGTTTCAAAATATATATAGGAATACAAATAAAATAAAGTAAATTTCTATAAAAAATATATATACAAAATACACATAAAATTAAGTAAATACGTATAAAAAAATGTATACAAAATACACCTAAAATAATGTAAACTCGTATCAATTTAAATAAAGAAAATACTCATAAAAGAATGTGTGTTTGTATAAATATAAATATACAAAATACATATAAAATAACGTAAATTTATATAAAACTATATACAAAAATACACAGAAGTAATTAAATTTGTATGAAAATAGATATACAAAATACACATAAAATAAGCTAAATTTGAATTGAAATATATATATATATATATATATATATATATATATATTTTTTTATATATATATATATATATATATATATATATATATATATATATATATATATATATATATATATATATATATATATAAAATACATAAAATAATGTAAATTTGTATCAAAATACTTATACAAATACACATATAATAACGTAAATTTGTATAAAAATATATAAACAAAATACACATTAAATAATGTAAATACGTATAAAAAAAATATGTACAAAATACACAAATAATCAAATAACTCGTATAAAAATAAATTAACAAAATACCAATAAAATAATGTAAATTTGTATGAGAAAACATATACAAAATACACATAAATAACGCAAATTTCAATAAAAATATATGTACAAAAATGCACATAAAATAAAGTAAATTTGCATAAAAATATATATACAAAACACACATTAAATAATGTAAATGCGTATAAAAATATGTATACAAAATACCTATGAAATAATCTAAATTAATATCGAGTTAAATTAACAAAATTCCAATAAAATAATGTAATTTTGGATAAAAATATATATAGAAAATACACATAAAATAACGTAAATACAAATACAAATATACACATAAAATAATTTAAAATTGAATGAAATAAATATACAAAATAAACATAAATTTGTAATAAAATATATGTAAAAATACACATAAAATAATGTTAATTTGTATGAAAATACATATATAAATACACATAAAATAACATGAATTTGTTTAAAATTTGTATCAAAATATATACGAATACACACAATAAAATAGCGTAAATTTTTATGAAAATATATATACAAAATACACATAAAAAATGTAAATACGTAGAAAAATATATATACAAAATACTCATAAAATAATGTAAATTCGTATCAAAATAAATAAACAAAATTCCAATAAAAGAATGTATATTTGTAACAAAATATATATGCAAAATACAAATAAAATACCTAAAATTTGTATAAAAATAAATACAAAAATACACAAAAATAATTTTAATTTGTTTGAAAATAGATATGCAAAATAAACTTAAAGTTAGTCAAATTTGTAGTGAAATACATATACAAAACACACATAAAATCATGCAAATTTGTATGAAAATATATAAACAAATACACATAAAATAACGTAAATTTGGATAAAATATATATACAAAATATACATTAAATATTTTAAATATGTATAAAAATATATATACAAAATACTCATAAAATAATGTTAAATCGTATCAAAATAAATAAACAGAATATCTTACCTTATTGTATGTGAATTTGGTATATTTGTTTTAATAAAATTGAAATATTGTATGTGTTTTCGTATATTCTGTGTATTTATTTTGATATATATTTATATATTTTATTTTTATATGTATATGTTTATATATTTTCATTCAAATTTACATTATTTTAAGTGTATTTTGTATATGTATTTTAATACAAATTTACCTAATTTTATGTGTATTTTGTATATTTATTTTCATACAAATTTAAAATATTTTTGTGTATATTTGTATATAGTTTTATACAAATTTAGGATATTTTATGTGTATTTTGTATATCTATTTTCATACAAATACACATTCTTTTATTGATATTTTGTTTATTTATTTTGACGCGAATTTACATTATTTAATGTGTATTTTGTATATATATTTTTTTGCGTATTTACATCATTTTATGTGTATTTTGTATATATATTTCTAAAGAAATCTACGTATTTTATATGTATTCGTATATAGATTTTGAAACAAATTTACAATTTTATGTGTATTTTGCATATTTTTTCAATACAAATTTACCTTATTGTATATGCAATTTGTATATTAATTTTAATACAAATTTAATTATTCTATGTGTATTTTTGTATATGTATTTTTAAAAAAATATGCTTTATTTAATGGGTATTTAACATCTTTATTTTCATACAAATTTACATTATTTTATTGATATTGTGCTCATTCATTTTGATACGATTTGACATTATTCTATGTGTATTTTGTATATATTTTTCATACAAATTTACGTTATTTTATGGGTATTTGTTTATATATTTTGACACAAATTTACAATATTTTATGGGTATTTTGTATATATATTTCAAAAGAAATTTACCTAGTTTTATATGTATTTTGTATATCTATTTTCATACAAATTTAAATTATTTCTATGTATTTTTGTATATATTTTAATACAAATTTTTGTTATGTTATGTGTATTTTGTAAATTTATTTTCATTCAAATAAATATTATTTTATTGATATTTTGTTGATTTATTTTCATACGTATTTACATTATTTTATATGTGCTTTGTATATATATTTTTATACGCATTTACATTATTTAATTTTTATTTTGATTAAATATTTTTATTCAAATTTATGGTATTTTATGTGTATTTGTATATATATTTTCATATAAATTTACATTATTTTATGTGTATTTTGTACAAAAATTTATCTCAAATTTAACTTATTTTATGTTTATTTTGT
The DNA here is from genome assembly GCF_024679095.1 of Eriocheir sinensis. Lineage (NCBI taxonomy): Eukaryota > Metazoa > Arthropoda > Malacostraca > Decapoda > Varunidae > Eriocheir > Eriocheir sinensis. The sequence goes on from NW_026112153.1 coordinate 506,775, forward strand.
ATATTTATTTCATTTAATATTAAATTATTTTATGTGTATATTTGTATTTGTATTTAGGTTATTTTATGTGTATTTTCTATATATATTTTCATCCAAAAATTACATTATTTTATTGGTATTTTTTAATTTAATTCGATAAGAGTTTTGATTATTTCATAGGTATTTTGTATACATATTTTTAATATATTTAATGTGTGTTTAGTATATATATTTTTATGCAAATTTACTTTATTTTATGTGCATTTTTGTACATATATTTTTATAGAAATTTCCGTTCTTTTATGTGTATTTTGTATATGTGTTCTCATACAAATTTACATTATTTTATTGGGGTATTTTGTTTATTTATTTTGATACGAATTACATTATTATATGTGTATTTTGTACATATCTTTTATACGTATTTAGATTATTTGATGTGTATTTTGTTTATATTTTTTATACAAATTTGCGTTATTATATGTGTATTTGTTTAAATAGTTTGATACAAATTTACATTATTTTATGTGTTTTGTATATATATTTCAATTCAAACTTACCTTATTTTAAGTGTATTTTGCATATCTTTTTTCGTAAAAAATTAATTACTTTTGTGTATTTTTGTATAAAGTTTAATACAAATTTACGTTATTTTATGTGTATTTTGTTATTTTTTATTTTTACAAATACTCATTCTTTTATTGGTATTTTGTTTATCTATTTTGATACCAATATACAATATTTTATGTATGTTTTGTATACATTTTTTTATACGTATTTACTTCATTTTATGTGTATTATGTATATATTTTTTTATAGAAATCTTCGTAATTTTGTGTATTCGAATATATATTTTGAAATAAATTTACCTTGTTTTATATGTGTTTTGCATATCTTTTTCAATACAAATTTACCTTAATGAATGTGCATTTTGTATATTTTTTTAATAGAAATTTAAATATTTTATGTGTATTTTGGTATATACATATTTTATAAATAAATGCGTTATTTTAAGGTATTTTGCATCTTTATTTTCTTAGAAATTTACATTATTTTATTAATATTCTGTGTATTTATTTTGATACGATTTTACACTATTCTATTTGTTTTGTATATATATTTTTCATACAGATTTGCATTATTTAATGTGTATTTTGTATATATATTTGACACATATTTACGTTAATTTAAGTGTATTTGTTTATATATTTTCATTCAAATTTACATTATTTTATGTGTATTTTGTATATGTATTTCAATACAAATTTACCTAATTTTATTTGTATTTTGTATATTTATTTTCACACAAATTTAAAAAAAAATTGTTTATTTTTGTATGTATTTTTTATATATATTTTCATTGAAATTTACGTTTTTTTATGTGTATTCGTATAAATATTTTGAAATAAATTTACATTGTTTTATGTGTGTTTTGCATATCTATTTCAATACAAATTTACCATATTGTATATTCATTTTGTATATTTATTTTAATACAAATTTAATTATTTGATGTGTGTTTTTGTATACATATTTTTTTTAAAATATGCTTTTTTTATGGGTATTTTGCATCTCTATTTTCATTCTAATTTACATTATTTTAATGATATTCTGTGTATTTATTTTGATACGATTTTACATTATTCTATGTGTATTTTTTATGTATTTTATATTACATATTTACATTATTTAATGTTGATTATATATATATATATATATATATATATATATATATATATATATATATATATATATATATATATATATATATATATATATATATATATATATATATATATATATATATATATATATACATATATATATATATGTCTTGTTAAACGTGATAGTCAGTTCAATGTTAACTATTTTCTTTAGAAAATTCTCTTTCTCTCGGATAATAGTCCTATTCTCTTTTGTCAATTTGGTGATGACTTCACCGTAAGTGGTCATCTTTGTATCCAGATCGCGATTTCGGGTTTCTTAACCCTTCTTCAGTGGCTTGAAGTGTTCGGTGGAGGAGTAGTTTTCTGCTCGCTGGTGGAGAGAGAATGGCGCCGGGTGCCCGGTATTTAAGGCGTGTCGTCTCCCTCCCCGTGTTGCGCACCGGCTGCTGATTGGTTAGGCTGGTGCGCAGCACTCCTGCGCATACTCGGGAGAGCCTGTAGATCTAGGGCCTGCTTGTTTAAGTTGGGCTCCATTTCTTTTATGTTGAGGGCTTCTAGAATCGGGAGGCGTCGTTCGTCGGGGCATCTTGCGATTATGTCTGTGTTTTCTTCTAAAATTTTCCTTGTTAGCACTGTATTGTGCTTCTGTAGTAGGTGTTGGCGCGGGGCTCCGGATGTCAGGTGGTAGCTCATTCGCCTGCTCAGCTTCATCGTTGTCATGCCGATGTAGGTTGAGGGGAGGGCTTCGCAGATCCCTCGTTTACAAATAAACCTATAAACGACATGCGACTCCTGTGTAGGCGTCTTTTCTTCTTGGGGGCTGTTTCTCATAATTAGGTGGCTTGTTTTCTTGCTCTTGTAGTATATGACGATGTTCAGTTTCTTCTCGGGATCTGTTGGTGTGACGTTTCTTCTTATGATTTGTTTCATTATTCTTTCATCTTCTTTATACGCAGTAGAGAAGTGTGATTTGTAATAAATATTGATGTTATTTTTCTCCTCGGTTGTGTTGCTGGTTGCAGCGTGCCAATGATCCATTATTTTCCTGGTTTGCCTGTAGATGTCTGCTTTGTCAAAACCGTTGTTGAGTAGTACCTGGGTAGACCGATCTATTTCATGGTGGACTTGCTGCCAGTTACTACAGTGGGTGAGTGCTCTCCGGATGTAGGCCCCTATGGTGGAGTCTTTGTAGCGTTTGGGGCACTCGCTCCTTCCATTGAGACAGTGACCTGGGTTAGTAGCCTTCACGTAGACAGCAGTGTTGAAGGCGTCTTGATCTTGCTTGACGAGGATATCCAGGAAAGGCATGGATCCGTTGGTGCTATGCTCGATGGTGAAGTTTAATCCGGATAATTCTTGAAGGAGTCTTCTGAGATGTTCGGCGTCCTCGGTGCTTGTGGTTTTGATGAAAATGTCGTCGATGTAGCGGCAGTATATATCAGGTCTCTTGGTGGTCTTAAAGGCTTCTTCCTCTATGCAGCCCATGAAGAAGTTCGCCATCAGGACTCCCAGCGGGGAGCCCATGGCGACTCCATCCACTTGTTGATACTTGTTACCTCTAGGGCAGGTGAATGGTGCCTCTTTTGTGCAGCACTCAAGAAGGCTGCGTAGCGTTGGCTCAGGGATGTCTAGGCTCGGGGTGTCGTCATTATGATAAACTCGTTGCAAGATGTATTCGATGGTTCGGTCGATAGGGACGTTCGTAAATAATGATTCCACATCCAGAGAAGCGATGTTTCCCTTCGTGTTGTTTGACTTGAGGATGTCAAGGAAGTCAGCTGCTGAGGTCAGGCTGTAGGTGGATGGTACATAAGGTGTCAGCGTAGCACACAGCCTCTTCGCGATGGTGTAGGTTGGCGTGGGGATTTGCGATATGATGGGCCTTAGTTTGTTTCCAGGCTTGTGTATCTTCACGTTGCCGTAGCAGTATCCCATTTATATTCTCCAGAAAGCTTGTTGAACTTGATGGTGTTGCTTGCAATGTTACTGGTAGAAATCAGCTTGTTTAGTTTCTTTTTCAAACTTTCTGTGGGGTCCTTTGTTATCTTGGTGAACTTGGTTTCGTCCTTCAGGATGTCGTCCATTTTATCCATGTATTCAGAGGTGTTCATTATGACGTATGATGCAGACTTGTCGGCTTTTCTTACAGTGATGTTATGGTCTGCTTTAAGTTGCTTAGCGGCTTCAATGTGTCGTTCTTCTACGATCTTGCTTTTGCAGTTTCCTCTTGATTTGGATGCTTCTGCGACGACTTCTTGCTGGAATGTTGGCTGCACAGTAACTTCACCTCGCCTGGCTAGGTTTGCGATGTCGTCGAGTAGAATCTCACATTCTACTCTTTTTTGGTGTTTCCTCGGCTTTGTCATGACATGGCAGTTGAGACCGAAGTTTAGTAGTTCCTCTTGATCAGGTGTCAGGGTCTTGTCTGATAAATTAATGTAACCCTTGATGGGCCGGGTTTGTTTGAGCTCGCCTCCATTAAGGTTGATCAGCTTCCTCTGGTTAGATCTTGTGGTGGAGCTGCGGTGTTGGTCAATTATATTCTTCAACATGGAGTCTATGGTATCTTTAAGCGTTGCACTAATGTTTGCTTTGTTCCACCTTTCTTCAGTTTCACGGAATTTGGTGCGGAGTTCTGGTAGTTTACTCTGCAGTTCTTGAATCCTCCTCTTCATGCAGCTTTTTCTTTCTTCGTCGCTCGGTCTCTGACGGCGTCTCTTGCTGGGATTAACTGCCCCATCACTGGGAATATTGAGGGTATATATGGGCAGGAGATTTTCTCTTAAACATGTCTGGTTAAACGTGATAGTCAGTTCAATGTTAACTATTTTCTTTAGAAAATTCTCTTTCTCTCGGATAATAGTCCTATTCTCTTTTGTCAATTTGGTGATGACTTCACCGTAAGTGGTCATCTTTGTATCCAGATCGCGATTTCGGGTTTCTTAACCCTTCTTCAGTGGCTTGAAGTGTTCGGTGGAGGAGTAGTTTTCTGCTCGCTGGTGGAGAGAGAATGGCTGGTGGTTTTTTTTTTTTTTTTTTTTTTTAGAGAGAGAGTGGGGGTGAAGGGAAGAAGGGGGGGGGTGGAGAAGGGAAAAGGGGGGAGCACGCCGGGTGCCCGGTATTTAAGGCGTGTCGTCTCCCTCCCCGTGTTGCGCACCGGCTGCTGATTGGTTAGGCTGGTGCGCAGCACTCCTGCGCATACTCGGGAGAGCCTGTAGATCTAGGGCCTGCTTGTTTAAGTTGGGCTCCATTTCTTTTATGTTGAGGGCTTCTAGAATCGGGAGGCGTCGTTCGTCGGGGCATCTTGCGATTATGTCTGTGTTTTCTTCTAAAATTTTCCTTGTTAGCACTGTATTGTGCTTCTGTAGTAGGTGTTGGCGCGGGGCTCCGGATGTCAGGTGGTAGCTCATTCGCCTGCTCAGCTTCATCGTTGTCATGCCGATGTAGGTTGAGGGGAGGGCTTCGCAGATCCCTCGTTTACAAATAAACCTATAAACGACATGCGACTCCTGTGTAGGCGTCTTTTCTTCTTGGGGGCTGTTTCTCATAATTAGGTGGTTGGTTTGTTTTCTTGCTCTTGTAGTATATGACGATGTTCAGTTTCTTCTCGGGATCTGTTGGTGTGACGTTTCTTCTTATGATTTGTTTCATTATTCTTTCATCTTCTTTATACGCAGTAGAGAAGTGTGATTTGTAATAAATATTGATGTTATTTTTCTCCTCGGTTGTGTTGCTGGTTGCAGCGTGCCAATGATCCATTATTTTCCTGGTTTGCCTGTAGATGTCTGCTTTGTCAAAACCGTTGTTGAGTAGTACCTGGGTAGACCGATCTATTTCATGGTGGACTTGCTGCCAGTTACTACAGTGGGTGAGTGCTCTCCGGATGTAGGCCCCTATGGTGGAGTCTTTGTAGCGTTTGGGGCACTCGCTCCTTCCATTGAGACAGTGACCTGGGTTAGTAGCCTTCACGTAGACAGCAGTGTTGAAGGCGTCTTGATCTTGCTTGACGAGGATATCCAGGAAAGGCATGGATCCGTTGGTGCTATGCTCGATGGTGAAGTTTAATCCGGATAATTCTTGAAGGAGTCTTCTGAGATGTTCGGCGTCCTCGGTGCTTGTGGTTTTGATGAAAATGTCGTCGATGTAGCGGCAGTATATATCAGGTCTCTTGGTGGTCTTAAAGGCTTCTTCCTCTATGCAGCCCATGAAGAAGTTCGCCATCAGGACTCCCAGCGGGGAGCCCATGGCGACTCCATCCACTTGTTGATACTTGTTACCTCTAGGGCAGGTGAATGGTGCCTCTTTTGTGCAGCACTCAAGAAGGCTGCGTAGCGTTGGCTCAGGGATGTCTAGGCTCGGGGTGTCGTCATTATGATAAACTCGTTGCAAGATGTATTCGATGGTTCGGTCGATAGGGACGTTCGTAAATAATGATTCCACATCCAGAGAAGCGATGTTTCCCTTCGTGTTGTTTGACTTGAGGATGTCAAGGAAGTCAGCTGCTGAGGTCAGGCTGTAGGTGGATGGTACATAAGGTGTCAGCGTAGCACACAGCCTCTTCGCGATGGTGTAGGTTGGCGTGGGGATTTGCGATATGATGGGCCTTAGTTTGTTTCCAGGCTTGTGTATCTTCACGTTGCCGTAGCAGTATCCCATTTATATTCTCCAGAAAGCTTGTTGAACTTGATGGTGTTGCTTGCAATGTTACTGGTAGAAATCAGCTTGTTTAGTTTCTTTTTCAAACTTTCTGTGGGGTCCTTTGTTATCTTGGTGAACTTGGTTTCGTCCTTCAGGATGTCGTCCATTTTATCCATGTATTCAGAGGTGTTCATTATGACGTATGATGCAGACTTGTCGGCTTTTCTTACAGTGATGTTATGGTCTGCTTTAAGTTGCTTAGCGGCTTCAATGTGTCGTTCTTCTACGATCTTGCTTTTGCAGTTTCCTCTTGATTTGGATGCTTCTGCGACGACTTCTTGCTGGAATGTTGGCTGCACAGTAACTTCACCTCGCCTGGCTAGGTTTGCGATGTCGTCGAGTAGAATCTCACATTCTACTCTTTTTTGGTGTTTCCTCGGCTTTGTCATGACATGGCAGTTGAGACCGAAGTTTAGTAGTTCCTCTTGATCAGGTGTCAGGGTCTTGTCTGATAAATTAATGTAACCCTTGATGGGCCGGGTTTGTTTGAGCTCGCCTCCATTAAGGTTGATCAGCTTCCTCTGGTTAGATCTTGTGGTGGAGCTGCGGTGTTGGTCAATTATATTCTTCAACATGGAGTCTATGGTATCTTTAAGCGTTGCACTAATGTTTGCTTTGTTCCACCTTTCTTCAGTTTCACGGAATTTGGTGCGGAGTTCTGGTAGTTTACTCTGCAGTTCTTGAATCCTCCTCTTCATGCAGCTTTTTCTTTCTTCGTCGCTCGGTCTCTGACGGCGTCTCTTTGGGGATTAACTGCCCCATCACTGGGAATATTGAGGGTATATATGGGCAGGAGATTTTCTCTTAAACATGTCTGGTTAAACGTGATAGTCAGTTCAATGTTAACTATTTTCTTTAGAAAATTCTCTTTCTCTCGGATAATAGTCCTATTCTCTTTTGTCAATTTGGTGATGACTTCACCGTAAGTGGTCATCTTTGTATCCAGATCGCGATTTCGGGTTTCTTAACCCTTCTTCAGTGGCTTGAAGTGTTCGGTGGAGGAGTAGTTTTCTGCTCGCTGGTGGAGAGAGAATGGCAAGTCCACCATGAAATAGATCGGTCTACCCAGGTACTACTCAACAACGGTTTTGACAAAGCAGACATCTACAGGCAAACCAGGAAAATAATGGATCATTGGCACGCTGCAACCAGCAACACAACCGAGGAGAAAAATAACATCAATATTTATTACAAATCACACTTCTCTACTGCGTATAAAGAAGATGAAAGAATAATGAAACAAATCATAAGAAGAAACGTCACACCAACAGATCCCGAGAAGAAACTGAACATCGTCATATACTACAAGAGCAAGAAAACAAGCCACCTAATTATGAGAAACAGCCCCCAAGAAGAAAAGACGCCTACACAGGAGTCGCATGTCGTTTATAGGTTTATTTGTAAACGAGGGATCTGCGAAGCCCTCCCCTCAACCTACATCGGCATGACAACGATGAAGCTGAGCAGGCGAATGAGCTACCACCTGACATCCGGAGCCCCGCGCCAACACCTACTACAGAAGCACAATACAGTGCTAACAAGGAAAATTTTAGAAGAAAACACAGACATAATCGCAAGATGCCCCGACGAACGACGCCTCCCGATTCTAGAAGCCCTCAACATAAAAGAAATGGAGCCCAACTTAAACAAGCAGGCCCTAGATCTACAGGCTCTCCCGAGTATGCGCAGGAGTGCTGCGCACCAGCCTAACCAATCAGCAGCCGGTGCGCAACACGGGGAGGGAGACGACACGTCTTAAATACCGGGCACCCGGCACCAGCCATTCTCTCTCCACCAGCGAGCAGAAAACTACTCCTCCACCGAACACTTCAAGCCACTGAAGAAGGGTTAAGAAACCCGAAATCGCGATCTGGATACAAAGATGACCACTTACGGTGAAGTCATCACCAAATTGACAAAAGAGAATAGGACTATTATCCGAGAGAAAGAGAATTTTCTAAAGAAAATAGTTAACATTGAACTGACTATCACGTTTAACCAGACATGTTTAAGAGAAAATCTCCTGCCCATATATACCCTCAATATATATATATATATATATATATATATATATATATATATATATATATATATATATATACATATATATATATATATATATATATATATATATATATATATATATATATATATATATTTTACATAAATATATGTTTCTTTATGTCTATTTGTTTATATATTTGTTTATATAGTTTATGTATTTTGTATATGTATTTCAATACAAATTTTCCAAATTTTATGTGTATTTGTATATCAATTTCCATACAAATTGAAATAATTTTTGTGTGTTTTTGTATATATTTTTATACAAATTTTAGTTCTTTTATATATATATATATATTATATACCATAGACTCCATGTTGAAGAATATAATTGACCAACACCGCAGCTCCACCACAAGATCTAACCAGAGGAAGCTGATCAACCTTAATGGAGGCGAGCTCAAACAAACCCGGCCCATCAAGGGTTACATTAATTTATCAGACAAGACCCTGACACCTGATCAAGAGGAACTACTAAACTTCGGTCTCAACTGCCATGTCATGACAAAGCCGAGGAAACACCAAAAAAGAGTAGAATGTGAGATTCTACTCGACGACATCGCAAACCTAGCCAGGCGAGGTGAAGTTACTGTGCAGCCAACATTCCAGCAAGAAGTCGTCGCAGAAGCATCCAAATCAAGAGGAAACTGCAAAAGCAAGATCGTAGAAGAACGACACATTGAAGCCGCTAAGCAACTTAAAGCAGACCATAACATCACTGTAAGAAAAGCCGACAAGTCTGCATCATACGTCATAATGAACACCTCTGAATACATGGATAAAATGGACGACATCCTGAAGGACGAAACCAAGTTCACCAAGATAACAAAGGACCCCACAGAAAGTTTGAAAAAGAAACTAAACAAGCTGATTTCTACCAGTAACATTGCAAGCAACACCATCAAGTTCAACAAGCTTTCTGGAGAATATAAAATGGGATACTGCTACGGCAACGTGAAGATACACAAGCCTGAAACAAACTAAGGCCCATCATATCGCAAATCCCACGCCAACCTACACCATCGCGAAGAGGCTGTGTGCTACGCTGACACCTTATGTACCATCCACCTACAGCCTGACCTCAGCAGCTGACTTCCTTGACATCCTCAAGTCAAACAACACGAAGGAAACATCGCTTCTCTGGATGTGGAATCATTATTTACGAACGTCCCTATCGACCGAACCATCGAATACATCTTGCAACGAGTTTATCATAATGACGACACCCCGAGCCTGACATCCCTGAGCCAACGCTACGCAGCCTTCTTGAGTGCTGCACAAAGAGGCACCATTCACCTGCCCTAGAGGTAACAAGTATCAACAAGTGGATGGAGTCGCCATGGGCTCCCGCTGGGAGTCCTGATGGCGAACTTCTTCATGGGCTGCATAGAGGAAGAAGCCTTTAAGACCACCAAGAGACCTGATATATACTGCCGCTACATCGACGACATTTTCATCAAAACCACAAGCACCGAGGACGCCGAACATCTCAGAAGACTCCTTCAAGAATTATCCGGATTAAACTTCACCATCGAGCATAGCACCAACGGATCCATGCCTTTCCTGGATATCCTCGTCAAGCAAGATCAAGACGCCTTCAACACTGCTGTCTACGTGAAGGCTACTAACCCAGGTCACTGTCTCAATGGAAGGGGCGAGTGCCCCAAACGCTACAAAGACTCCACCATAGGGGTCTACATCCGGAGAGCACTCACCCACTGTAGTAAATGGCAGCAAGTCCACCGTGAAATAGATCGGTTTACCCAGGTACTACTCAACAACGGTTTTGACAAAGCAGACATCTACAGGCAAACCAGGAAAATAATGGATCATTGGCACGCTGCAACCAGCAACACAACCGAGGAGAAAAATAACATCAATATTTATTACAAATCACACTTCTCTACTGCGTATAAAGAAGATGAAAGAATAATGAAACAAATCATAAGAAGAAACGTCACACCAACAGATCCCGAGAAGAAACTGAACATCGTCATATACTACAAGAGCAAGAAAACAAGCCACCTAATTATGAGAAACAGCCCCCAAGAAGAAAAGACGCCTACACAGGAGTCGCATGTCGTTTATAGGTTTATTTGTAAACGAGGGATCTGCGAAGCCCTCCCCTCAACCTACATCGGCATGACAACGATGAAGCTGAGCAGGCGAATGAGCTACCACCTGACATCCGGAGCCCCGCGCCAACACCTACTACAGAAGCACAATACAGTGCTAACAAGGAAAATTTTAGAAGAAAACACAGACATAATCGCAAGATGCCCCGACGAACGACGCCTCCCGATTCTAGAAGCCCTCAACATAAAAGAAATGGAGCCCAACTTAAACAAGCAGGCCCTAGATCTACAGGCTCTCCCGAGTATGCGCAGGAGTGCTGCGCACCAGCCTAACCAATCAGCAGCCGGTGCGCAACACGGGGAGGGAGACGACACGCCTTAAATACCGGGCACCCGGCGTGCACCAGCCAGTTCCGGCGCAGACAGCAGTGAGTGCAGACCCTCTCTCCTCACTGCTGCTCTCCCTGACTTGCCCCTGCAGACGGCCCGGTTGAGCTTTCAGCTCCCGCCTCTGCTATGGCGGCTAGAAGGAAGCGGCCCACGGAGTCCGCTCCTGACGACGGGGACGGATGGACCCGCGTGCAGAGCAAGCGGGCCCGAAGGAGGACGCTTCACGAGGACGGCGGGGAGGACCGATCGAGCGGACCCCTGCCGGAGTGGAGGCTGGTGTCTTCGGACTTCAGCACCCACTACCAGGCCATTCGGTGGATGGAGGACGAGCGGAAGCTGCGACTCCGGGTGACGGTCTCCCGCGCGGGGGACTTCCTCATCCGTGCGTGGGACTGGGACCACGCCACCACCCTGGACGAGATTGCTGCTGGACGGACCCGCGGCATCACCCTGGAGAAAAGGAGGCGGCGGTGAAGGGTGTCCTGCTTGGATACCCAACCCACCTCCCATTGGACCCGGTGTTGGCGCACCCCTGCGTTGCAGCTGCAGTGAGGTGCCACTACAACGCCGGCCACGGACGACGCCTGCCCACCCGGAGCGTGCAGCTGACGCTGCGGGGACGTGTCCCCGCCTCGCTGGACCTCGGATGCTGGGGACGCTTTACCTGCCGCCGCTACGTGCCGGAGCCTGTGCGCTGTTACAAGTGCCAGGCTTTCGGCCTGAGCAGGCAGCGGTGTACCAGGACGAAGGAGCTGTGCGGCGTGTGCAGCGGGGACCACGCTACGAGGACTGCGTTCGCCGCCTTAGGAAGGCGTGGCGCGCCCGGTGGCTGTGTGCCCCAACTGCAGTTCAGGTCACCATGCCTGGAACCGCAGGTGCCCCGCTCGACTCCGCAGAATCCCGGGAGCCAAGCTGCAGAGGACGACGTCTTCGGCGGACCCGGCAGCAGCGCGGCCAAGGCAGCCGCCCACGGAGGAGAGGACGCCACCCCACGGTGAAGGACGAAAGAGGAGGCGCCGCAGACGGAAGAGGAGGACGGGACCCACGGAACTGAGCGTCCCGACACCAAAGACTCACGCTAGGGAGATGGAGGTGGACCCACCACCGACGAGAACGGAGACGGCTGCGGCGACCGCCGAGGTGACACCCCCAGTAGTGTCCCCAGATGTACCCGCGCCGAAGAAGACAAAGAGGACCAGGGACCAGACACTCGAGACGGTGGACGCGCCGGCGACTGCAGTGGAGCCAGCACCCCGTGAGGCCCCCGGCAGCTGCCAGGCGACCCAGACCCCACGGACCTACAATTTCAGTGAGGGCGAGTTGGTGGATCTCCTGATCCGCTACGAGCACCTCACTGAACAAGAGGAGGAGGCTAGGTTCGAGAGGATCCCGCACGAGACAGCCCTCCCCTTAGTGAGGAGGACACTCCGTGAAGGGAAGCCGCTCCCAGCCTCCATCCGCACGGCCCGCCCACTGGGTAACCCCCCACGTCACTTCGACCACAGGCAGGAGGTTGAGTGGGCGACTTACGAGGAGGAAGACGTCTCGGAGGACGAGGTCGACGTCGGAGACGTGGACGACGACTTGTTCCTCAACGCAGACAGAGACCTCACCGACGCTGAGCTCGAAAGCTACTACGCCGGTGACCACTGAATAAAAAGACATTTCATCCATGTGTAATCTTGTCCAATTGTAACTAGTGCCTACTATGTATCGTACATCGGGCAGGCTGCTTGTTTAGAGCCTGCTTTGGTAACCGCTTATTTTTGTAATTTTCATGTTTATTTTTATTTTTGTATCTTATGTAAAAGTTATCAATAAACTATTAAAGCAAGTGCACCAGCCATTCTCTCTCCACCAGCGAGCAGAAAACTACTCCTCCACCGAACACTTCAAGCCACTGAAGAAGGGTTAAGAAACCCGAAATCGCGATCTGGATACAAAGATGACCAATTACGGTGAAGTCATCACCAAATTGACAAAAGAGAATAGGACTATTATCCGAGAGAAAGAGAATTTTCTAAAGAAAATAGTTAACATTGAACTGACTATCACGTTTAACCAGACATGTTTAAGAGAAAATCTCCTGCCCATATATATATATATATATATATATATATATATATATATATATATATATATATATATATATATATATATATATATATATATATATATATATATATATATATATATATATATATATATATATATATATATATTTTACATAAATATATGTTTCTTTATGTCTATTTGTTTATATATTTGTTTATATAGTTTATGTATTTTGTATATGTATTTCAATACAAATTTTCCAAATTTTATGTGTATTTGTATATCAATTTCCATACAAATTGAAATAATTTTTGTGTGTTTTTGTATATATTTTTATACAAATTTTAGTTATTTTATATATTATTTTGTATATTTATTTTCCTACATATATACATTGTTTTATTGAAATTTAGTTTTTTGAATTTGAGACGAATTTACCTTATTTTAGGTATATTTTGTATATATATTTTTATACGTATTTACATCATTTTATATGTATTTTGTATATATATTTTCATAGAAATTTACTTTATTCTATGTATTTTCGTATATATATATTTTAATACAAATCTACATTATTTGATGTGTATTTTGCATATTTATTTCAATACAAATTTACCTTATTGTACGTGCATTTTGTATATTTATTTTAACACAAATTTAATTATTTTATGTGTATTTTTGTATATATATTTTTATACAAATATCCGTTATTTTATGGGTATTTTGCATCTTTATTTTCATAGAAATTTATATTATTTTATTGATATTCTGCTCTTTTATTTTGATACGATTTTACATTATTCTATGGGTATTTTGTATATATTTTTTATACATTTTACCATTATTTAATGTGTATTATATATATATATATATATATATATATATATATATATATATATATATATATATATATATATATATATATATATATATATTATACAAATTTACATTATTTTAAGTGTTTTTGTTTATATTTTGACACAAATTTACAATATTTTATGGGTATTTTGTATATATATTTCAAAAGAAATTTACCTAGTTTTATGTGTATTTTCTATATCTATTTTCATACACATTCAAATTATTTCTGGGTATTTTTGAATATATTTTAAAACAAATTTTAGTTATGTTATGTGTTTTTTGTAAATTTATTTTCATTCAAATATATATTATTTTGTTTGTATTTTCTTGATTTATTTTGATACGAATTTACATTATTTTATATGTACTTTGTATATATATTTTTATACGCATTTATCTTATTTAATGTTTATCATGAATATATATTTTTATACAAATTCATGTTATTTTATGTGTATTTGTATATATATTTTCATACAAATTGTCATTATTTTATGTGTATTTTGTACATATATTTCATTACAAATTTACCTTATTTTATGTTTATTTTGTATATTTATTTCATTCAATTTTAAATTATTTTATGTGTATATGTGTATTTGTATTTAGCATATTTTATGTGTATTTTCTATATATATTTTCATCCATAATTACATTCTTTTATTAGTATTTTGTTACTTTATTTGGATACGAATTTGGATTATTTCGTAGGTATTTTGTATATATATTTTTATACGTATTTACACTATTTAATATGTGTTTTGTATACATTTTTATGCAAATTTACTTTATTTTACGTGCATTTTTGTACATATATTTTTTTAGAAATTTTGCGTTATTTTATGTGTATTTTGTATATGTTTTCTCTTACAAATTTACATTAATTTATTGTTATTTTGTTTATTTATTTTTATACGAATTACATTATTATATATGTATTTTGTACATATTTTTTATACGTATTTAAACTATTTAATGAGTATTTTGTTCATATATTTTTATACAAATTTACGTTATTATATGTGTATTTGTATAAATATTTTGATACAAATTTACATTATTTTATGTATTTTGTCTATATATTTCAATTCAAATTTAGCTTATTTTATGTGTATTTTGTATATCTATTTTCATACAAATTTAAATACTTTTGTGTATTTTTGTATATAGTTTTATACAAATTTACGCTATTTTATGTGTATTTTGTATATTTATATTTATACAAATACACATTCTTTTATTGGTATTTTGTTTATTTATTTTGATTCGAATTTATATTATTTTATGTGTATTTTGTATACATTTTTTATACGTATTTACTTAATTTTATGTGTATTTTGTATATATATATTTTTATAGATATCTACGTTATTTCAAGTGTATTCGTATATATATTTTGAAACAAATTTACATTGTTTTATATGTATTTTTGCATATCTCTTTCAATACAAATTTACCTTATTGTATGTGCATTTTGTATATTTATTTCAATACAAATTTAAATATTTTATGTCTATTTTGATATATATATTTTTATAAAAAATGCGCTATTATATGGGTATTTTGCATCTTTATTTTCATACAAATTTATATTATTTTACTAATATTCTGAATATTTATTTTGATACGATTTTACATTATTCTATTTGTTTTTTTATATATTTTTTATACATATTTACATTATTTAATGTGACTCTTGCAAATATATTTTATACAAATTTACGTTATTTTATGTGTATTTGTTTATATATTTTCATACAAATTTACATTTTTTTATGTGTATTTTGTTTATGCATTTCAATACAAATTTGCCTAATTTCATTTGTATTTTGCATATCTATCTTCAAACAAATTTAATTTATTTTTGTGTATTTTTGTATATATTTTTATACAAATTTTATTTATTTTATTTGTGTTTTGTATATATATTTTCCAACAAAAATATTATCTTTTATTGGAATTTTGTTTATTGATTTTGATACGAATTTACATTAATTTATGTGTGTTTTGTATATATATTTTTCTACGTATTTAAATTATTTTATGTGTATTTTGTATATACATTTTCATAAAAATTTACGTTATTTTATTGTGTGTATTCGTGTAAAATTTACGTTATTTTATTGTGTGTATACATAAAATTAAGTAAATACGTATAAGAAAATGTATACAAAATACACATAAAATAATGTAAATTCGAATCAAAATAAATAAACAAAATACCAATAAAAGAATGTGTATTTCTATAAATATAAATATTCAAAATACACATCAAATAACGTAAATTTGTATAAAACTATATACAAAAATACACAAAAGTATTTAAATTTGTATGAAAATAGATATACAAAATACATATAAAATAAGCTATATTTGAATTGAAATATATATACAAAATACATAAGATAATGTAGATTAGTATCAAAATATTTATACAAATACACATATAATAACGTAAATTTTCATAAAAATATATAAACAAAATACTAATTAAATACTTTAAATACGTATAAAAAATATGTTCAAAATACACATATAATAATGTAATTCGTATCAAAATAAATAAACAAAATAATAATAAATCAATGTAAATTTGTAAGAGAAAATATATTGAAAATACACATAAAATAACGCAAATTTCTATAAAAATATATGTACAAAAATGCACGTAAAATAAAGTAGATTTGCATAAAAATGTATAGAAAACACACATTAAATAATGTAAATACGTATAAAAATATGTATAAATAATACCTATGAAATAATCTAAATTCGTATCGAATTAAATTAACAAAATACCAATAAAATAATGTAATTATGGATGAAAATATATATATAAAATACTTATAAAATTACCTAAATACAAATACAAATATACACATAAAATAATTTAAAATTGAATTAAATAAATATACAAAATAAACATAAAATAAGGTAAATTTATAATGAAATATATGAACAAAATACACATAAAAAATTGTCAGTTTGCATGAAATTATATATACAAATACACATAAAATAACATGTATTTGTATAAAAATATATATTCAAGATAAACATTAAATAAGGTAAATGCGCATAAAAATATATATACAAAATACATATAAAATAATGTAAATTCGTATCAAAATAAATCAAGAAAATACAAATAAAATAATATATATTTGAATGAAAATAAATTTACAAGATACACATAACATAACTAAAATTTGTTTTAAAATATATACAAAAATACTCAGAAAAAATTTGAATTTGTATGAAAATAAACATACAAAATACACATAAAACTAGGTAAATTTCTTTTGAAATATATATACAAAATACCCTGAAAATATTGTAAATTTGTGTTAAAATATATAAAGAAAAACACATAAAATATTGTAAATTTGAATAAAATATATATACAAAATACACATTAAATAATGGAAAAATGTATAAAAATATATACAAGATACACTTAGAATAATGTAAAATCGTATCAAAATAAATGAGCGGAATATCAATAAAATAATATTAATTTCTATGAAAATAAAGATGCAAAATACCGATAAAATAACGGATATTTCTATAAAAATATATATACAAAAATACACACAAAATAATTAAATTTGTATTAAAATAAATATACAAAATGCACATACAATAAGGCAAATTTGTATTGAAGTAGATATGCAAAATACACATCAAATAATGTAGATTTGTATTAAAATATATATACGAAAACACATAAAATGAAGTAAATTTCTATGAAAATATATATACAAAATACATATATAATGATGTAAATACGTATAAAAATATATATACAAAATATACCTAAAATAAGGTAAATTCGTCTCAAATTCAATAAACAAAATTTCAATAAAATAATGTATATATGTAGGAAAATAAATATACAAAATAATATATAAAATATAAAATAAAAATACACAAAATTATTTTCAATTTGTATGGAAATAGATATACAAAATACACATAAAATTTGGTAAATTTGTATTGAAATACATATACAAAATACACATAAAATAATGTAAATTTGTATGAAAATATTTAAACAAATAGACATAAAGAACCATATATTTGTATAAAATATATAGAAAATGCCCATTAAATAATGTAAATATATAAAATAAAATACATACAAAATACAAATAGAATAATGTAAAATTGAATGAAAATAAATACACAGAATATCATTAAAATAATGTAAATTTGTATGAAAATAAAGATGCAAAAAACCCATAAAAAAGCATATTTTTATAAAAATATGAATACAAAAACACACATCAAATAATGAAATTTGTATTAAAATAAATATACAAAATGCACATACAATATGGTAAATTTGTATTGAAATAGAGATGCAAAACACATAAAAACAATGTAAATTTATTTCAAAATATATATACGAATACACATAAAAAAACATAAATTTCTATGAAAATATATAAAAAAATACATACAAAAATACACAAAAAGAATTTAAATTTTTATGAAAATAAATATACAAAATACACATAAAACTAGGTAAATTAGTATTGAAATACATATATAAAATATACATAAAATAATGTAAATTTGAATGAAAATATATAAACAAATAAACTTTAAATAACGTAAATTTGTATAATATATATATACAAAATACACATTAAATAATGTAAATATGTATGAAAAAAATATATACAAAACACAAATAGAATAGTGTAAAATCGTATCAAAATGAATACACAGAATATTAATAAAATAATGTAAATTACTAAGAAAACAAAGATGCAAAATACCGATAAAATAACACATTTTTTATAAAATATATATATACCAAAATACACATAAAATATTTGAATTTGTATTAAATTAAATATACAAAATGCACATTCATTAAGGTAAATTTGTATTGAAATAGATATGCAACATACATATATAACAATGTAAATTTGTTTCAAAATATATATTCGAATACACAAAATTACGTAGATTTCTATGAAAATATATATACAAAATACACATAAAATGAAGTAAATACGTATAAAAAAATGTATACAAAATATACATAGAATAATGTAAATTGGTATTAAAATAGATAAACAAAATACCAACAAAAGAATGAGTATTTGTATAAATAAAAATATACAAAATACACATAAAATAACGTAAATTTGTATAAAACTTTATACAAACATACACAAAAGTAATTAAATTTGTATGAAAATAGATATAAAAAATACACTTAAAATAAGCTAAATTTGAATTGAAATATATATACAAAATACATAAAATAATGTAAATTTGTATCAAAATATTTATACAAATACACATATAAGAACGTAAATTTGTATAAAAATACATAAACAAAATACACATTAAATAATGTAAATACGAATAAAAGATATGTACAAAATATCCATATAATAATGTAGTTCGTATAGAAGTAAATAAACAAAATACCAATAAAATAATGTAAATTTGTATGAGAAAACATATACAAAATACACATAAAATAACGGAAATTTCTATAAAAATATATGAACAAAAAAGCACATAAAATAAAGTAAATTTGCATAAAAATATACATATGTATACAAAATACCTATAAAATAATCAAAATTCTTATCGAATTAAATTAACAAAATACCAATAAAATAATGTAATTTTTGGATGAAAATATATATAGAAAATACACATAAAATAACCTAAATACAAATACAAATATACACATAAAATAATTTAATATTAAATGAAATAAATATACAAAATAAACATAAAATAAGGTAAATTTGTAATGAAATGTATGTACAAAATACACATAAAATAATGTAAATTTATATGAAAATGTATATACAAATACACATAAAATACCATGAATTTGTATAAAAATATATAATCAAAATAAATATTAAATAATGTAAATGTGTATAAAAATATATATACAAAGTACATATAAAATAATGTAAATACGTATCAAAATAAATCAACAAAATACCAATAAAATAATATATCTGAATGAAACTAAATTTACAAAATACACATAACATAACAAAAATTTGTATTAAAATATATTAAAAAATACGCAGAAATAATTTAAATTTGTATGAAAATAGATATACAAAATACATATAAAACTATTTAAATTTCTTTTGAAATATATATACAAAATACCAATAAAATATTATAAATTTGTGTCAAAATATATAAAAAAAATACACATAAAATAACGTAAATTTGTATGAAAAATATATACAAAATATACATTAAATATTTTAAATATATATAAAAAATATATTTTATATTATGCCTATATTTTTATTAGGAAATTTCACGATTATTTATGTGTATTTTGTATATATTTTCTTATACAAATTTACATTATTTTATTAGTATTTGTATATTTATTTTGGATACAGAAATTACTATTGATTATTTGTGTATTTTGAACACATTTAAATTTATACGTATTTAATGTGTATGTGTGCATTTGTTTATATATTTTATAGGCCGCTAAATTTTACGTGGTATTTTTATAGTATTTTGCATAAATTTTGATACAAATTACATTATTTTATGTATTTTGTATATATATTTCAATCAAATTTAGCTTATTTTATGTATTTTATGTCTATTTTAATACAAATTTAATTACTTTTATGTATTTTTGTATATAGTTTTATATAAATTTACGTTAAAAGCATTTTATGTATTTTAAAGAGTATTTGCACATTTATATTTATACCTATTTTCAAATATACATTCTTTTATTAGTATTTTGTTTATTTATTTTGATACAAGTTTACATTATTTTATATGTATTTTGTATACATTTTTATACGTATTTAATTAATTATATGTGTATTTTGTATATATATATTTATAGAAATTCACGTTATTTTATGTGTATTCCTTTAAATATTTTGAAACAAATTTACATTATTTATATGTATTTTGCGTATCTATTTCAATGCAAATTTATATTGTATGGCATTTGTATACTTATTTTAATACAAAATCAGATATTTTATGTGTTTTCGAATATATATTTTACAAAACAAATGCGTTATTTTATGGGTATTTTGCATCTTAATTTTCATACAAATTTACATTATTTTATTAACATTTGGTGGTATTTATTTTGATACGATTTTACATTATTCTATTTGCTTTTGTATCTATTTTTCAGATATATTTTACATTATTTAATGTGTATTTGTATATATATTTGATACAAATTAGGTTATTTTAAGTGTATATGTTTATATATTTTCATTCTAATTTACATTATTTTATGTATTTTGTATATGTATTTCAAAATAAAATAACTAATTTTATATGTTTTTGTATATTTATTTTCATACAATATTAAATTATTTTTGTGTATTTTTGTACATAGTTTTATAAATTTAGGTTATTTTATTTGTATTTTGTATATCTATTTTATACAAATACCCACACATACACACAAATATTACATACTTTTCATTATATTTGTTTATTTATTTTGACATGAATTTACATTATTTAATGTGTATTTTGTATAATTACATTATTTTATTGGTATTTTCAATTTAATTTGATACAATTTAGATTATTTATAGGTATTTTGTATACATTTTTTATACTCATTTACATTTATCTAATCTGTGTTTTGTATATATATTTTTATGCAAATTTATTTGATGTGCTACATATATTTTAATAGAAATTTGCGTTATTTTATGTGTTTTTGTATATGTTTTCTCATAAAAATTTATATTATTTGATTGGTATTTGTTTATTTATTTTGATACAAATTTACGTTATTATATGTGTATTTGTACAAATATTTTCACACAAATTTACTTTATTTTATGTATTTTGTATATATATTTCAATTCAAATTTACTTATTTTGTGTATATTTTGTATATCTATTTCATACAAATTTAATTATTTCTGTGTATTTTTGTATATAGTTTTACATAAATTTACGTTATTTTATATGTATTTTGTATATTTATATTAATACAAACACACATTTTTTATTGGTATTTTGTTTATTTATTTTGATACGAGTTTACATTAAATTGATGTGTATTTTGTATACATTTTTTACATGTATTTATCATTTTATGTGTATTTTGTATATATATTTTTATAGAAATCCATGTTATTTTATGTGTATTCGAATATATATATTTGAAACAAATTTACATTGTTTTATATATTTTGCATATCTATTTCAATACAAATTTACTTTATTGTATGTGCATTTTTATATTTATTTTAATACAAATTTAATTTTTTATGTGTATATTTGTATATATATTTTAAAAAAAGCGTTATTTATTGGTATTTTTTTCTACAAATTTACATTATTTTATTAACATTCTGTGTATTTATTTTGATATGATTTTACGTTATTCTATTAATTTTGTGTTTTGCATATATTTTTTTTTATATATATGTACATTATTTTATGTGTATTTTGTATATATATTTTATACAAATTTACATTATTTTAAGTGTATTTGTTTATATATTTTCATTCAAATTTATATTATTTTAAGTGTATTTTGTATAATTATTTAAAAACAAATTTACCTAATTTTATGTGAATTTTGTATATTTATTTTCATACAAATTTAAAATATTTTTGTGTATTTTGTATATAGTTTTATACAAATTTAGGTTATTTTATGTGTATTTTGTATATCTATTTACATACAAATACATTCTTTTAATGAAATTTTGTGTATTTAATATGACGAGAAATTACAATATTTAATATTATGTATTTTGTATATATATTTTATACGTATTTACATCATTTCATTTGTATTTTGTATATATATTCCTATAGAAATCAACGTTATTTTATGTGTATTCGTATATATATATTTTAACAAATTTACACTGTTTTATGTGTATTTTAGTATTTTCAATACAAATTTATTTTATTGTGTGTCCATTTTGTATATTAGTTTTGATACAAATTTAATTATTCTATGTGTATTTTGTATATGTATTTTTAAAATGCTTTATTTTATGGGTATTTTGCATCTTTATTTTCATAGAAATTTAAATTATTTTATTGATATTTTGTGTACTTATTTTGATACGATTTTACATTATTCTATGGGTATTTTGTATATATATTTTATACAAATGTACGTTATTTTAAGTGTATTTGTTTTAATTTCATACAAATTTACATCATTTTATGTGTATTTTGTACATGTATTTAAATACAAATTTAACTAATTATATGTGTATTTTGTATATCTATTTTCATACAAATTGATATTTTTTTGTGTTTTTTTTTTTTTTTGTATATATTTTTATACAAATTTTCGTTATTTTATGTGTATTTTGTATATTTATTTTCCTACATATATACGTTTTTAATCGGAATTTTATTTATTTATTTTGATACGAATTTACATTATTTAAGGTGTATTTGATATATATATTTTTATACTTATTTACATCATTCTATATGTATTGTGTATGTATATTTTCATAGAAATTTACTCTATTTTAGGTGTATTCGTATATATATATTTTGATACAAATTTACATTACTTATGTGTATTTTGCATATCTATTTCAATACAAATTTACTTTATTGTGTATATATATTTTTATACATTATTTAATGTTTATTTTGAATATATATTTTTATACTAATTCATGTTATTTTATGTGTATTTGTATATATTTTCATACATTTTTATATTTTTTTATTTGTATTTTGTACTTATATTTATTTTCAAATTTACCTTATTTATGTTTATTATTTATATTTATTTCATTAAATTTTTATTTATTTTATGTGTATTTATTTATTTGTATTTAGGTTATTTTATGTGTATTTTCTATATATATTTTCATCCAAAATTCCATTATTTTTTTGGTATTTTGTTAATTTGATTCGATACGAATTTAGATTATTTCATTGGTATTTTGTATACATATTTTTATACGCATGTACATTATTTATTGTGTGTTTTGTATATTTATTTTTATGCAAATTTACTTTATTTTATGTACATTTTTGTACATATATTTTTATGGAAATTTGCGTTAGTTTATGTGTATTTTGATATGTTTTCTCATACAAATTTACATTATTTTATTGGTATTTTGTTTATTTATTTTGATACGAGTTATATTATTATATGTGTATTTTGTACAAATTTTTTATGCGTATTTACATTATTTAATGAGTATTTTGTTTATATATTTTTATACAAATCCACTTTATTATATGTGTATTTTATAAATATTTTGATACATATTTACATTATTTATGTACTTTATATATATATATATATATATATATATATATATATATATATATATATATATATATATATATATATATATATATATATATATATATATATATATATATATATATATATATATATATATATTTCAATTCAAATTTAGCTTATTTTATGTGTATTTTGTATATCCATTTTCATACAAATTTAGTTACTTTTGTGTATTTTTGTGTATAGTTTTGTACAAATTTACGTTATTTAATATGTATTTTGTATTTTTATTTTTATACAAATACACATTCTTGTATTATATTTTGTTTATTTATTTTGATACGATTTACATTTATTTTATGTGTATTTTGTATAAAAAAATATTTTGTATATATTTTTATAGAAATCTACCTTATTTTATGTGAATTCATATATTTTGAAACAAATTTACATTGTTTATATGTATTTTGCATAATTCATTTAAATACAGATTTATATTGTATGTGCATTTTGTAAATTTATTTTAATACAAATTCAATTATTTTATGTGTATTTTGGTATGTATATTTTTATAAAATGCGTATTTTATAAGTATTTGCATCTTCATTTTCATACAAATTTACATTTATTTTATTTACATCCTGTGTATTCATTTTGATACGATTTTACATTATTCTATTTTGTGTTTTGTATATATTTATTTATATATATGTTTACATTATTTAATGTGTATTTGTATTTATATTTTATACAATTCTACGTTATTTTAAGTGTATTTGTTTATATATTTTCATTCAAATTTACATTATTTTAAGTGTATTTTGTATATGTATTTAAATACAAATTTACCCAATTTTATGTGTATTTTGTATATATATTTTCATACAAATTTAAAATATTTTTGTGTATTTTTGTATATAGTTTGCTACAAATTTAGATTATTTACTTTACTTTTATTGATATTTTGTTTATTTATTTTGACGCGAATTTACATTATTTAATGTGTGTTTTGTATATATATTTTTATACGTATTTACATCATTTCATGTGTATTTTGTATATATATTTCTATAGAAATTCCGTTATTTTATGTGTATTCGTATATAGATTTTAAACAAATTTACACTTTTATGTGTATTTTGCATATTTTTTCAATAAATTTACCTTTTATTGTATATGAATTTTGTATATTAATTTTAATACAAATTTAATTATTCTATGAGTATTTTGTATATGTATTTTTTTAAATATGCTTTTATTTCATGGTATTTTGCATCTTTATTTTCATACAAATTTACATTATTTTATTGATATTCTGCTCATTCATTTTAATACGATTTGACTTTATTCTATGTGTATTTTGTATATTATTTTCATACAAATTTACATTATTTTCTGTGTATTTCTTTATATATTTTGACACAAATTTACAATATTTTATGGGTATTTTGTATATATATTTCAATATAAATTTACCTACTTTTACGCGTATCTTGTATATCTATTTTCAAAAATAACCTAAATACAAATACAAATATATACATAAAATAATTTAAAATTAAAAGAAATAAATATAAAAAATAAATATAAAATAAGGTAAATTTGTAATGAAATATATGTAAAAATACACATAAAATAATATAAATTTGAATGAAAATATATATACAAATACACATAAAATAACATGAATTTGTATAAAATTTGTATCAAAATATACACGAATACACACAATAAAATAACGTAATTTTTTATGAAAATATATATACAAAATACACATAAAATAATGTAAATACGTAGAAAAATATATATACAAAATACACATAAAATAATGTAAATATGTAAGGAAAATATATATACACAAATACACATCAAATAATTAAATTTGTATTAAAATAAATATACAAAATACACATACAATAAGGTAATTTTTTTATCGAAATAGATATGCTAAATACACATAAAATAATATAAATTTGTATAAAAACAAATATGAATACACAAAAAAATAACGTAATTTTTTTGGAAAATATATATACAAAATACTCATAAAATAATGTAAATACGTAGAAATATATATATTTAAAATACACATAAAATAATGTAAATTCATATCAAAATGAATAAACAAATTTCCAATCAAAGAATGTATATTTGTAGGAAAATATAT
This sequence comes from Eriocheir sinensis, assembly GCF_024679095.1. NCBI lineage: Eukaryota > Metazoa > Arthropoda > Malacostraca > Decapoda > Varunidae > Eriocheir > Eriocheir sinensis. The sequence continues at coordinate 532,983 of NW_026112153.1, forward strand.
ATACAAATAGAAATAAAATAACTAAAATCTGTATAAAAATATATACAAAAATACATATAAATAATTTAAATTTGTTTGAAAATAGATATGCGATCTACACACAAAATTAGGCAAATTTGAATTGAAATACATATACAAAATACACATTAAATAATGTAATATAAAATGTATAAAATATATAAGATATATAAACAAATACATATAAAATAACGTACATTTGCATCAAATATATATACATAATATATATTAAATAATGTAAATATGTATAAAAATAGATATAAAAAATACACATACAATAATGTAAAATCGCTTCAAAATAAATAAATAGAATATAAATAAAATAATGTAAATTTGTATGAAAATAAAGAAGCAAAATACCCAAATAATAACGCATATTTGTTTAAAAATATACATACAAAAAAACACATAAAATAATTGAAATTGTATTAAAATAAATATACAAAATGCACCTACAATAAAGTAAATTTGTATTGAGATAGATATACAAAATACACATCAATAATGTAAATTTGTATCAAAATATATATACGAATTCACATAAAACAGAGTAAATTTCTATGAAAATATACATACAAAATACATTTAAATGATGTAAATATGTATAAAAATATATTTACCAAATACATCTTAAATAACGTAAATTCGTATCAAAATAAATAGACAAAATTCAGATAAAAGAACGTATATTTGTAGGAAAATAAATATACAAAATACACATAAAATAACGAGAATTTGTATAAAAATATATACAAAATACACTAAAATATTTTCAATTTGGATGAAAATAGATATAATTAGTTAAATTTGTATTTAAATACATGTACAAAATACGCATGAAATAATGTAAATTTGTATGAAATGAAAACAAATACACATAATATAACGTACATTTTTATAAAATATATAAACAAAATACACATAGAATAATGTAAAATTGTATCAAAATAAATACAAAGAATGTCAATAAAATAATGTAAATTTGTATGAAAATAAAGATGCAAAATACCCATAAAATAAAGCATATTTTTATAAAAATACATATACAAAAATACACATAGAATAATTAAATTTGTATTAAAATTAATATAAAAAATGGACCTACAATATGGTAAATTTGAATTGAAATTTATATGCAAAACACACATAAAACAATGTAAATTTATTTCAAAATATATATACGAATACACATAAAAAAACGTAAATTTCTATAAAAATATATATAAAAAATACATACAAAAATACACAAAAATAATTTGAATTTGTATGAAAATAAACATACAAAATACACATAAAATAATGTAAATTTGAATGAAAATACATAAACAAATACTCTTAAAATAACGTAAATTTTGTTTAAAATATATATACATAATACAAATTAAATAATGTAAATATGTATTAAAAAATATATACAAAACACAAATAGAATAATGCAAAATCGTATCAAAATAAATATACAGAATATTAATAAAATAATGTAAATGTGTATGAAAATAAAGAAGCAAAATGCCCATAAAATTAAGCTTTTTTTTTTTAAATATATATGCCCAAATACACATAAAAATTAAATTTGTATTAAAATAAATATACAAAATACACATACAATAACGTAAATTTGTATTGAAATAGATATGCAAAATACAAATAAAACAATGTAAATTTGTTTCAAAATATATATACGAATACACATAAAATAACCTAGATTTCTATAAAAATATATATTCAAAATACACATAAAATGAAGTAAATACGTATAAAAAAATGTATACAAAATACACATAAAATAATGTAAATTCGTATCAAAATAAATAAACAAAATACCAATAAAAGAATGTGTATTTGTTTAAATATAAATACACATAAAATAACGTAAATTTATATAAAACTATATACAAAAATACACAAGTAATTAAATTTGTATGAAAATAGATATACAAAATGCACAAAAAATAAGCTAAATTTGAGTTGAAATATATATACAAAATACATAAAATAAAGTGTATTTGTATCAAAATATTTATACAAATACACATATAATAACGTAATTTTGTATAAAAATATATTAACAAAATACACATTAAATAATGTAAATACGTATAAAAAAATATGTACAAAATACACATATAATCATGTAATTCGTATCAAAATAGATAAACAAAATACCAATAAAATAATAAATTTGGATGAGAAAACATATACAAAATACACAAAATAACGAAGATTTCTATAAAAATATATGTACAAAAATGCACACATAATGTATAATCGTATCAATATAAATGAACAGAATATCAATAAAATAATGTAAATTTCTATGAAAATAAAGATGCAAAATACCCATAAAATAACGCATATTTGTATAAAATTATATATACAAAAAAACACATAAAATAATTAAATTTGTATTAAAAATATTTATACAAAATACTCATAAAATAATGTAGACTCGTATCAAAATAAATCAACAAAATTCCAGTAAAAGAATGTATATTTGTAGGAAAATATATGCACAAAATACAAATAAGATAACTAAAATTTGTATAAAAATACATAAAAAAATACTCAAAAATAATATAAATTTCTTTGAAACTAGATATGCAAAATACACATAAACTTAGGCAAATTTGTATTGAAATACATATATAAAACACATATAAATAATGTAAATTTGTATGAAAATATATAAACAAATACACATAAAATAACATAAATTTGGAAAAAAATATATATACAAAATATACATTAAATATTTCAAATATGTATAAAAATATATATACAAAATACTCATAAAATAATGTTAAATCGTATCAAAATAAATAAACAGAATATCAATAAAATAATGTAAATTTGTATGAAAATAAAAATGCAAAATACCCATATAATAACGCATATTTGCATAAAATATATATACAAAAATACACATAAAATAATTTAATTTGTATTATAATAAATATACAAAATGCACATACAATAAAGTAAATTTGTATTGAAATAGATATGCAAAATACACATAAATAATGTAAATTTGTCTCAAAATATAATTATATACGAATACACATACAATAGAGTAAATTTCTTTGAAAATATACATACACAATATATATAAAATATATATATCTCTAACTATATATATATATATATATATATATATATATATATATATATATATATATATATATATATATATATATATATATATATATATGTATATATATATATATATATATATATATATATATATATATATATATATATATATATATATATATATATATATATATATATATATATATATATCAAATACACCTAAAATAATGTAAATTCGTATCAAAATAAATAAACAAAATTATGATAAAATACGTATATTTGTAGGAAAATAAATATACAAAATACACATAATATAACGAAAATTTGTATAAAAATATATACAATTTTTTTTTTTTTATGAAAATAGATATACAAAATTCACATATAATTAGTTAAATTTGTATTCAAATACATGTACAAAATACACATAAAATAATGTAAATTTGTATGAAGTGAAAACAAATACACATAAAATAACGTACATTTATATAAAATATATATACAAAATACACATAGAATAATGTAAAATAGTATCAAAATAAACACACAGAATATCAATAAAATTATTTAAATTTGTATGAAAATAAAGATGCAAAATACCCATAAAATAAAGCATTTTTTTTTTAAATACACATACAAAAATACACATAGAATAATTAAATTTGTATTGAAATTAATATACAAAATGCACATACAATAACGTAGACTTGTATTGAAAAAATATGCAAAATACACGTAAAACAGTGTAAATATGTTTCAAAATATATTTACGGATACACATAAATAACGTAGATTTCTATAGAATAATTATACAAAATTCACATGAAATGATGTAAATACGTATAAAATATATATACAAATTACACATTCAATAATGTAAATTCATGTCAAAATAAATAAACAAAATATACATAAAAGAATGTGTATTTGTATGAAAATAGATATGTAAAATACACATAAGATAACCTAAATTTGTATAAAACTATATACAAAAATACACAAAAATAATGTAAATTTGTATGAAAATAAATATACAAAATACATATAAAATTAGGTAAATTTGTATTGAAATACATATACAAAATACATGTAAAATAATGTAAATTTGAATGAAAATACATAAACAAATACACTTAAAATAACGTAAATTTGTAAAAAAAAAATATATACAAAACACAAATAGAATAATGTACAATCGTATCACAATAAATACACAGAATATTAATAAAATAATGTAAATTTGTATGAAAATTAAGATGCAAAATACACATACACTAATTTAAATTTGTATTGAAATAGATATGCAAAATACATATAAAACAATGTAAATTTGTTTCAAAATATATATACGAATGCACATAAAATAACGTAGATTTCTATAAAAAAATATATACAAAATACACATAAAATGAAGCAAATACGTACCAAAAAATGTATACAAAATACACATAAAAAATATAAATTCGAATCAAAATAAAAAGACAAAATACTGAATAAAAGAATGTGTATTTAATATAATATAACATACAAATGCAAAATGTACAACGGACATTTTATATAAACTATATAAATAATACACAAAAGTAATTAAATTTGTATGAAAATAAATAATAAAGATACACGTAAAATTTGAATAAAATATATACAAAATACATAAAATAATTTAAATTTGTATCAAAATATTTATACAAATACACATATAGTAACGTAAATTTGTATACAAATATATAAACAAAATACTCATTAAATACTTTATATACGTATAAAAAAAAATATGTACAAAATACACACATAATAATGTAATTCGTATCAAAATAGATAAAAAATATACCAATAAATTAATGTATATTTGTATGTAAAAACATATACAATATACATATAAAATAACGCAAATTTCCATTAAAATATATGTACAAAAATGCACATAAAATAAAGTAAATTTGCATAAAAATATATATACAAAACACACATTAAATAATGTAAATACGTATAAAAAAATGTATTCAAAATTCCTATGAAATAATCTAAATTTGTATCGAAATAAATTTAAAAAATACCAATAAAATAATGTAATTATGGATGAAAATATATATAGAAAATACACATAAAATAACCTAAAAACAGATACAAATATACACATAAAATAATTTAAAATTGAATGAAATGAATATACAAAATAAACATAAAATAAGGTTAATTTGTAATGAAATATATGTACAAAATACACATAAAATAATGTCAATTTGTATGAAAATATATATAAAAATACACATAAAATAATATGAATTTGTATAAATATATGTATTCAAAATAAACATTAAATAATGTAAATGCGTATAAAAATATATATACAAAGTACATATAAAATAATGTAAATTCGTATCAAAATAAATCAACAAAATACCAATAAAATAATATATATTTGAAAGAAATAAACTTACAAAATACACATAACATAACTAAAATTTGTTTTAAAATATAAACAAAAATACCAAGAAATAATTTGAATTTAAACGAAAATAGATATACAAAATACACATAAAACTAAGTAAATTTCTTTTGAAATATATATACAAAATAACCATAAAATATTGTAAATTTGTGTCAAAATATATAAACAAATACACATAAAATAATGTAAATTTGTATGAAAATAATATACAAAATACACATATGATAAAGTCAAATCGTATCAAAATGAATGAGCAGAATATCAATATAAACATGTAGATTTGTATGAAAATAAAGATGCAAAATACCCATGAAATAAAGGATATTTTAAAAAAAATACTTATACACAATTAAATAAAGTAAATTCGCGTCAAAATAAATAATCAAAATATCAATAAAAGAATGTGTATTTATATGAAAATAGATATACAAAATACACATGAAATAACATAAATTTGTATAAAACTATTTACAAAAATACACAAAAATAATTTAAATTTGTATGAAAATAAATATACAAAATACACATAAAATTAGGTAAATTTGTATTTAAATACATATACAAAATACACTTAAAATAATGTAAATTTGAATGAAAATATATGAACAAATACACTTAAAATAACGTAAAATTGTATAAAATATATATATATATAAAATACACATTAAATAATGTAACTATGTATAAAAAATATATATACAAAACACAAATAGAATAATGTAAAATCGTATCAAAATGAATACACAGAATGTTTATAAAATAATGTAAGTTTATATGAAAATTAAGATGCAAAATACCCATAAACTACGCATTTTTAAAAAAAATATACATACCAAAATACATATAAAATAATTTAATTTCTATTAAAATAAATTTACAAAATGCACATACAATAAGGTAAATCTGTATTTAAATTGATATGCAAAATACATATAAACAATGTAAATTTGTTTCAAAATATATATACGAATACACATAAAATAAGGTAAATTTCTATAAAAAAAATGTATACAAAATACACATAAAATAATGTAAATTCGTATCAAAATAGATAAACAAAAAAACAATACAAGAATGTGTATTTGTATAAATATAAAAATACAAAATACACATTAAATAACGTAAATTTGTATAAAACTATACACAAAAATACCCAAAAGTAACTAAATTTGTATGAAAATGAATATACAAAATACACATATAATAAGCTAAATTTGAATTGAAATATATATATATATATATATATATATATATATATATATATATATATATATATATATATATATATATATATATATATATATATATATATATATATATATATATATATATATATATATATATATATATATATATACAAAGTACATAAAATAATATTTATAAAATACACATATAATAAAGTGGATTTGTATAAAAATATATAAACAAAATACTCATTAAATAATGTAAATACGTATAAGAAATTTGTACAAAATACACATTTAATAATGTAATTCGTATCAAAATAAATAAAGAAAATACCAATAAAATAATGTAAATTTGTATGAGAAAACATATACAAAATACACATAAATTAATGCAAATTTCTATAAAGATATATGTACAAACATACACATAAAATAAAGTAAATTTGCATAAAAACATATATACAAAACACACATTAAATAATGTAAATGCGTATAAAAATATGAATACAAAATACCTATGAAATCATCTAAATTCGTATGGAATTAAATTAACCCTAGAACACTAACCTTAGAAAAGTCACACCACTACTAACCATGGGTACATCATACCCGATTTTGAAAAAAAAAAAAATTAAATGTAAAGTTTTAATGGAATAAAGTTACATGAAGGGACTTCAAACTTTGTATCTTGACTTAACATTAAGAAGAACTGAAAAACGTATTGTTTTGGTATGAAAATCAGGTACTGAAAATGTTACTAAAATAGGAAAAATGTTCAAAAATTTCAAAAAATTTCATAAAAAAATTATCATCCGATGGCTTCCAAACTTCTTGTATGGCCTCCCAGGTCCTGTGATCCACTGCACAGGTGATCACTAAAAAGTACGTAAACAATATCCTAGGGACATGTACAACACCCTGTATCACCAACCATGGGTATGCTGCACCTGAATGTAGGCCTACAACAAAGGTGAGCAGAGAGCGAGACAATGTGACCTTCCCTACACTGTCAAGCGGGCACATGAAGCTACTGAGGAGGTGGGTAATTTCAGAGCACCGGAACCATACACAATGGCAATGATGTCATTCGCATGGGTACCTCATACCCATGGTTAGCGTTCTAGGTTAACAAAATACCAAAAAAATTATGGAATTTTGGATGATAATATATATAGAAAATACAGATAAAAAAACCTAAATACAAATACAAATATACACATAAAATAATTTAAAATTGAATGAAATAAATATACAAAATAAACATAAATAAGGTAAATTTGTAATGAAATATATGTACAAAATACACATAAAATAATATAAATTTGCATGAAAATATATATACAAATACACATAAAATAACATGAATTAGTATAAAAATATATATTCAAAATAAACATTAAATAATGTATAAAAATATATATACACAAGAGAGTAAATTTGTATTGAAATAGATATGTTAAATACACATAAGTAATGTAAACTTGTATCAAAATATATATACGAATACACCTAAAATAGAGTAAATTTCTATGAAAATATACATACACAATACATATAAAATGATGTAAATAAGTATAAAAATATATATATCAAATACACCTAAAATAATGTAAATTCGTATAAAAAAAATAAAAAAATTCCGATAAAAACGTATATATGTAGGAAAATAAATATAGAAAATACACATAAAATAACGAAAATTTGTATAAAAATATATACAAAAAAAAAAAAATAATATCAATTTGTATGAAAATAGATATACAAAATACACATATAATTAGTTAAATTTGTATTTAAATACATGTACAAAATACACATAAAATTATGTAAATTTGTATGAAATGAAAACAAATACACATAAAATAACGTACATTTGTATAAAATATATATACAAAATACACATAGAATAATGTAAAATCGTATCAAAATAAGTACACAGAATATCAATAAAATAATTTAAATTTGTATGAAAATAAAGATGCAAAATACCCATAAAATAAAGCATATAATTTTTTTTAAATACATATACAAAAATACACATAAAATAATAAAATTTGTATTAAAATTAATATACAAAATGCACATACAATAAGATAAATTTGTATTGAAATAATACGCAAAATACTCATAAAACTGTAAATTTGTTTCAAAATATATATACGAATACACATAAAATAACGTTGATTTCTATAGGAATATATATACAAAATACACATGAAATAATGTAAATACGTATAAAATATATATATATATATATATATATATATATATATATATATATATATATATATATATATATATATATATATATATATATATATATATACAAAATACACATTAAATAATGTAAATTCGCGTCAAAATAAATAAAAAAAATATCAATAAAAGAATGTGTATTTGTATGAAAATAGATATACAAAATATACATAAAATAACCGAAATTTGTATAAAAGTATATACAAAAATACACAAAAATATTTTAAATTTGTATGAAAATAAATATACAAAATACACATAAAATTAGGTATATTTGTATTGAAATACGTATACAAAATACTCATATAATAATGTAAATTTGAATGAAAATACATAAGCAAATATACTTAAAATAACGTAAATTTGTATAAAATATATATATATAAATTACAAATTAAAAAATGTAAATATGTATAAAAAAAAATATATACAAAACACCAATAGAGTAATATAAAATCGTATCAAAATAAATACACAGAATATTAATAAAATAATGTAAATTTGTATGAAAATAAAGAAGAAAAATACCCATAAAATAACCCATTTAAAAAAGAAATTGATATACCAAAATACACAAAATTTAAATTTGTATTAAAATAAATATACAAAATACACATACACTAATTTAAATTTGTATTGAAATAAATATGCAAAATACATATAAAACAATGTAAATTTGTTTCAAAATATATATACGAATACACATAAAATAACGTAGATTTCTATGAAAATATATATACAAAATACACATAAAATGAAGTAAATACGTATAAAAAAATGTATACAAAATACACATAAAATAATGTAAGGTCTTATCAAAATAAATAAACAAAATACCAATAAAAGAATGTGTATTTGCATAAATATAAATATAAAAAATACGAATACAATAACGTAAATTTATATAATACTATATACAAAAATACACTGAAGTAATTAAATTTGTATGGAAATAGATATATAAAATACACACAAAATAAGCTAAATATGAATTGGAATATATATACAAAATTCATAATATAAAGCAAATTTGTATCAAAATATTTATACAAATACACATATAATAACGTAAATATGTATAAAAATATATAAACAAAATTAACATTAAATAATGTAAATTCTTATAAAAAATATATACAAAATACACATATAATCATGTAATTCGTATGAAAATAAATAAACAAAATACCAATAAAATACTGTAAATTTGTTTGAGAAAATATATACAAAATACATAAAATAACATAAATTTCTATAAAAATATATGTACAGAAATGCACTTAAAATAAATTTTCATAAAAATATATATACAAAACACACATTAGATAATGTAAATGAGTATAAAAATATGTATACAAAATACCTATGAAATAATCTAAATTCGTATCGAATTAAATTAAGAAAATACCAATAAAATAATGTAATTTTGAATGAAAATATATATAGAAAATAAATATAAAATAACCTAAATACAATTACAAATATACACATAAAATTATTTAAAATTTAATGAAATAAATATACAAAATAAACATAAAAAAAGGTAAATTAATAATGAAATGAATGTAAAAATGCACATAAAATAATATAAATTTGTATGAAAATATATATACAAATACACTTAAAATAACATCAATTTGTATAAAATTAGTATCAAAATATATACGAATAAACACAATAGAATAACGTAAATTTTTATGAATATGTATATACAAAATACACATAAAATAATTTAAATACGTAGAAAATTATATATACAAAATACACATAAAATAATGTAAATTCGTATCAAAATAAATGAACAAAATTCAATAAAGAATGTATATTTGTAGGAAAATATATATACAAAATACAAATAAAAGAACTAAAATTTGAATGAAAATATATTCAAAAATACACAAAAAATAAATAAAATTAGTTTGAAAATAGATATGCAAAATACACATAAAATTAGGAAAATTTGTATTGAAATACATATACAAAATACACATAAAATAAAGTAAGTTTGTTTGAAAATATATAAACAAATACACATAAAATAACGTAAATTTGGATAACATACATATAGAAAATAAACATTAAATAATGTAAATATGTATAAAAAAAAATACAGAATACACAAAAATAGATATCCAAAATACATATAAACAATGTAAATTTGTTTCAAAATATATATACGAATACACATGAAATAAGGTAGATTTCTATAAAAATATATATACAAAATACACATAAAATTAAGTAAATACGCATAAAAAAATGTATACAAAATACACATAAAATAATGTAAATTCCTATAAAAATAAATAAACAAAATACCAATAAAAGAATGTGTATTTGTATAAATATAAATTTACAAAATACACATTAAATAATGTAAATTTGTTTAAACTATACACAAAAATACACAGAAGTAATTAAATTTGTACGAAAATAGATACACAAAATACTCATAAAATAAGCTAAATTTGAATTCAAATATATATACAGAGTATATAAAATAATGTAAATTTATATCAAAATATTTTAAAAATACACATATAATAAAGTGAATTTCTATAAAAATATATAAACAAAATACTCATTAAATAATGTAAATACGTATAAATATTTTTTACAAAATACACATATAATAATGTAATTCGTATCAAAATTAACAAAATACCAAAAAAATAATGAAATTTTGGATGAACACATACATAGAAAATACACATAAAATAACCTAAATACAAATACAAATATACACATAAAATAATTTAAAATTGAATGAAATAAATATACAAAATAAACATAAATAAGGTAAATTTGTAATGAAATATATGAACAAAATACACATAAAATAATATAAATTTGTATGAAAATATATATACAAATACACATATAATAACATGAATTAGTATAAAAATATATATTCAAAATAAACATTAAATAATGTATAAAAATATATATACAAAGTACATATAAAATAATGTAAATTCTTATCAAAATAAATCAAGAAAATACCAATAAAATAATATATATTTGAATGAAAATAATTTTACAAAATAAACATAACATAAGTAAAATTTATATAAAAATATATAAAAAATACCCAGAAATAATTTCAATTTGTATGAAAATAGATATACAAAATACATATAAAACTAGGTAAATTTCTTTTGAAATATATATACAAAATACAAATAAGATATTGTAAATTTGTGTCAACATAAATCAACAAATACACGTAACGTAACGTAACGTAACGTAAATATGTATAAAATATATATACAAAATACACATTAAATTAAGGAAAAATGTATAAAAAAGATATATACAAAATACACATAGAATAATGTAAAATCGTGTCAAAATAAATGAACAGAATATCAATAAAATAATGTAAATTTCTATGAAAATAAATATACAAAATACCCATAAAATAACGCATATTTGTATAAAAACATATATACAAAAATACACATGAAATAAGTAAATTTGTATTGAAATAAATATACAAAATGCACATACAATAAGGTAAATTTGTATTGAAAAAGATATGCAAAATAAACATAAAATGATGTAAATACGTATAAAAATATATATACAAAATACACGTAAAATAAGGTAAATTCGTGTCAAATTCAATAAACTAAATATCAATAAAAGAATGTATATATGTAGGAAAATCAATATACAAAATAATATATAAAAAACCTATAAGTTGTATTAAAATACATACAAAAAAACACAAAAATAGTTTCAAATTGTATGTAAATAGATATACAAAATCCATATAAAATTAGGTAAATTTGTATTGAAATACATATACAAAATACAAAAAAAATAATGTAAATTTGTATGAAAATATATTAACAAGTAGACTTAAAGTAACGTATGTTTGTATAAAATATATATAGAAAATGCTCATTAAATAATGTAAATATGTAAAATAAAATATATACAAAATACACATAGAACAATGTAAAATCGTATCAAAATAAATACACAGAATATCAATCAAATAATGTATATTTGAATGAAAATAAAGATCCAAATACCCATTGAAAAAAACATATATTTATAAAAGTATATATACAAAAATACACATCAAATAATTAAATTTGTATTAAAATAAATATACAAAATACACATACAATATGATAAATTTGTATTGAAATAGATATGCAAAACACATATCAAACAATGTAAATTTGTTTCAAAATATATATACGAATACATATAAAAAAAACGTAAATTTCTATAAAAATACAAATAAAAAATACACATAAAATGATGTAAATACGTATAAAATATATATACAAAATACACATAAAATAATGTAAATTACCAAAATAAATAAACAAAATACCAATAGAAGAATGTGAACTTGTATGAAAATAAATATACAAAATACACATAAAATAACGTAAATTTGTATAAAACTAAATACAAAAATACACAAAAGTAATTTAAATTTGTATGAAAATAGATACACAAAATAAACATAAAATAAACTAAGTTTGTATTGAAATATATATACAAAATACATAAAATAATGTAAATTTGTATCAAAATATTTTAACAGATGCGCATAAAAAAACGTAAATTTGTTTTAAAATATACAAAATACACATTAAATAATGTTAATATGATTAAAAAAATATATACAAAACACAAATATAATAAGGTAAAATCGTATCAAAATAAATACACAGAATATTAATAAAACAATGTAAATTTGTATCAAAATAAAGATGCAAAATACCCATTAAATAACGCATTTTTTATAAAAAATATAAATACCAAAATACACATAAAATATTTAAATTTGTATTACAATAAATATACAAAATGCACATACATTAAGGTAAATTTGTATTGAAATAGATATGCAAAATACATATAAAACAATGTAAATTTGCTTCAAAATATATATAAGAATACACATAAAATATCGTAGATTTCTATAAAAATATTTATACGAAATACATATAAAATGAAGTAAATACGTATAAGAAAATGTATACAAAATACACAGAAAATAATGTAAATTCATATCAAAATAAATAAACAAAATACCAATAAAAGAATGTGTATTTCTAAAAATATAAATATACAAAATACACATAAAATAACGTAAATTTGTATAAAACTATATACAAAATAAACAGAAGTAATTAAATTCGTATGAAAATAGATATACAAACTACACACAAAATAAGCTCAATTTCAATTGAAATATATGTAAAAAATACATAAAATAAAGTAAATTTGTATCAAAATATTTTTACAAATACACATATCATTACGTAAATTTTATATAAAAATATATAAACAAAATACACATTAAATAATGTAAATACGTATAAAAAAATATGTACAAAATACACATATAATCATGTAATTCGTATCAAAATAAATAAACAAAATACCAATAAAATAATGTAAATTTTTATGAGAAAACATATACAAAATACTCATAAAATAACGCAAATTTCGATAAATATATATGTACAAAAATGCACATAAAATAAGTTTGCATTAAAAAAAATATACAAAATAAACATTACATAATGTAAATGAGTATAAATATATGTATACAAAATACCTATGAAATAATCTAAATTCGTATCGAATTAAATTAAGAAAATACCAATAAAATAATGTAATTTTGGATGAAAAGATTTATAGAAAATACATATAAAATAACCTAAATACAAATACAAATATACACATAAAATAATTTAAAATTGAATGAAATAAATATACAATATAAACATAAAATAAGGTAAATTTGTAATGAAATATATGTAAAAATACACATTAAATAATATAAATTTGTATGAAAATATATATACAAATACATATAAAATAACATGAATTTGTATAAAATTTGTATCAAAATATATACGAATACACACAATAAAATAACGTAAATTTTAATGAAAATGTATATACAAAATTCACATAAAGTAATTTAAATACGTAGAAAAATATATATACAAAATACACATAAAATAATGTAAATTCGTATAAAAATAAATAAACAAAAGTCCAATAAAAGAATGTATATTTGTAGGAAAATATATATACAAAATACAAATAAAATAACTAAAATTTGTATAAAAATATAAAAAATACTCAAAAAATATATGCATATATATATGCAAAATACACATAAAACTAAGCAAATTTGTATTGAAATACATATACAAAATACACATAAAATAATGTAAATTTGTATAAAAATATATAAACAAATACACATAAAATAACGTAAATTTGGACAAAATATATATATACAAAATAATCATTAAATAATGTAAATATGTATAAAAAATATATATACAAAATACACATAGAATAATTTTAAATCGTATCAAAATAAAAAAAAAACAGAATATCAATAAAATAATGTAAATTTGTATGAAAATAAAGACGCAAAATACCCATATAATAACGCATATTTGCATAAAAATATTTATACAAAAATACACATGAAATAGTTTAATTTGTATTAAAATAAATATTCAAAATGCACATACAATAAAGTAAACTTGTATTTAAATAGATATGCAAAATACACATCAATAATGTAAATTTGTATCAAAATATATATACGAGTACACATAATATAGAGTAAATTTCTATGAAAATATACATACAAAATATATATAAATTTATGTAAATTGTATAAAAAATATATATACCAAATACACCTAAAATAATGTAGATTCGTATCAAAATAAATAAACAAAATTCCGATAAAAGAACGTATATTTGTAGAAAAATAAATATACAAAATACACATAAAATAACGAGATTTTGAATAAAAATATATAAAAAAAAACACAAAAATAACTTCAATTTGTATGAAAATAGATATACAGAATACACATATAATTAATTAAATTTGTCTTTAAATACATGTACAAAATACACATAAAATAATGTAAATATGCATGAAATGAAAACAAATACACATAAAATTACGTACATTAGTATAAAATATATATACAAAATACACATGGAATAATGTAAAATCGTATCAAAATAAATACACAGAATATCAATAAAATAATGTAAATTTGTATGAAAATAAAGATTAAAATACCCATAAAATAAAGCTTTTTTTTTATAAAAATACATATACAAAAATACATATTCAATAATTAAATTTGTATTAAAATTAATATACAAAATGGCCATACAATAAGGTAAATATGTATTGAAAAAATATGCAAAATACACATAAAACAATGGAAATTTGTTTCAAAATATATATACGAATACACATAAAATAACGTAGATTTCTATAGAAATATATATATAAAATACACTTGAAATGATGTAAATGAGTATAAAAATATATTTACAAAATACACATTGAATAATATAAATTCGTGTCAAAATAAATAAATAAAATATCAATAAAAGAATGTGTATTTGTATGAAAATAGATATACAAAATACACATAAAATAACCTTAATTTGTATAAAACTATATACAAAAATACACAAAAAATAATTTAAATTTTATTGGTATTTTGTTTATTTATTTTGATACGAATTACGTTATTATATGTGTATTTTGTACAAATTTTATATACGTATTTACATTATTTAATGAGTATTTTGTTTATATATTTTTTATACAAATTCACTTCATTATATTTTGATACAAATTTACATTATTTTATGTACTTTGTATATATATTTCAATTCAAATTTAGCTTAATTTATGTGTATTTTGTATATCTATTTTCATACAAATTTAATTACTTTTGTGTATTTTTGTGTATAGTTTTATAAAAATTTACGTTATTTAATATGAATTTTGTATATTTATATTTATACAAAAATATATATACTAAATACACCTAAAATAAGGTAAATTCGTATCAAATTCAATAAACAAAATTCAGATAAAAGAACGTATATTTGTAGGAAAATAAATATACAAAATAAACATAAAATAACGAAAATTTGTATGAAAATATATACAAAAATATACAAAAAGAGTTTCAATTTGTATGCAA
The DNA here is from genome assembly GCF_024679095.1 of Eriocheir sinensis. NCBI lineage: Eukaryota > Metazoa > Arthropoda > Malacostraca > Decapoda > Varunidae > Eriocheir > Eriocheir sinensis. The sequence goes on from NW_026112153.1 coordinate 550,007, forward strand.
ATAGATATACAAAATACACATATAATTAGTTAAATTTGTATTTAAATACATGTACAAAATACACATAAAATAATATAAATTTGTATGAAATGAAAACAAATACACATAAAATAACGTACATTTTTAAAAAATATATATACAAAATACACATAGAATAATGTAAATTCGTATAATAATAAATGCACAGAATATCAATAAAAATGCTATATATATATATAAAAATAAAGATATATAGCTATAGATATATATATATATATATATATATATATATATATATATATATATATATATATATATATATATATATATATATATATATATATATATATATATATATATATATATATATATATATATATATATATATATATATATATATATATATATATATATATATATATACGAGTACACATAAAAGAACGTAGATTTCTATATAAAAATATACACAAAATACACAGGATATGATGTAAATACGTATAAAATTATATATACAAAATACACATTAAAGAATGTAAATTAGTGTCAAAATAAATAAAGAAAATATCAATAAAAGAATGTGTATTTGTATGAAAATAGATATACAATATACATATAAAATAACCTAAATTTGTATAAAACTATATACAAAAATACACAAAAAATAGTTAAAATTTGTATGAAAATAAATATACAAAATACACATAAAAATCGGTAAATTTGTATTGAAATTCATATACAAAATACAAATATAATGATAATTAAATTTGAATGAAAAATATATAAACAAATACTCTTAAATGACGTAATATATATATATATATATATATATATATATATATATATATATATATATATATATATATATATATATATATATATATATATATATATATATATATATATATATATATATATATATATATATATATATATATATATATATATATATATATATATATATATATATATATATATATTTTTTTTTTTTTTTACAGCAAAGGAGACAGCTCAAGGGCACAAAAGTAAACATTAAAAAAAAGCCTGCTACTGCTGCTCCTAAAAAGAATCCAAAGAGGTGATAGATAGGTCAGTTTCGGGAGGAGAGGTGTCCTGATACCTCCTCTTGAAAGAGTTCAAGTCGTAGGAAATACAGATGAAGGAAGATTGTTCATGTGTTTACCAGCGTGAGGGATGAAAGAGTGAAGATGCTGGTTAGCTCTTGCATAAAGGATTTGGACAGTATAGGGGTGAACAAGAGTAGAAAGTCGAGCACAGAGGCACAGCGGGAGGGGGGAGGCATGCAGTTCAAGTTCTGAGGAGCAGTCAGCGTGGAAATATCGATAAAAGATAGAAAAGAGGCAACATTGCGGCGGAATTTAAGAGATAGAAGACTGTCAGTTCGAGAAGGGGAGTTGATAAGACGAAGAGCCTTAGACTCTACCCTGTTCAAAAGAGCTGGATGTGTGGAACCCCCCTACACATGAGATGCATACTCAATTCGAGGGCGGACAAGGCCCCTGTATATGAACAGCATCTGTGCGGGGGAGACGAATTGGCGGAGACGATACAGAACGCCCAACCTCGAGGAAACTGATTCACTAAGAGAGATGTGAAGTTTCCAGTTAAGAGTTCGAGTTAAGGATAGACCGAGGATGTTTAGTGTTGATGAACGTGATAGCTGGGTGTTGTCAAAGAATAGGGATAGTTGTTTGGAAGATTGTGTCGAGTGGATAGGTGGAGAAACTGTGTTTTGAGGCGTTGAAGGACACCAGGTTCTTCTTGCCCCAATCGGAAATAATAGTAAGGTCTGAGGCTAAGCGTTCTGCAGCCTCCAGCCTTGAATCGTTAAGTTCCTGAAGGGTGGGTCTTCTATTAAAGAAGTTGAATAATGCAGAGGAATCATCGGCGTAGGAATGGATAGGACAGTTCGTTTTGGAAAGAAGATCATCAATGAACAACAGAAAAGAGTGGGAGATAGGACAGAACCTGTGGGACACCACTGTTAATAGATTTAGGAAGAACAGTGACCGTCCACCACGGCAGAAATAGAACGGTCAGAAAGGAAACTGAGATAAAGGTACAGAGAGAAGGATAGAAACCGTAGGAGGGTAGTTTAGAAAGAAGATTTGTGCCAGACCCTATCAAAGCTTTTGATATGTCCAGCGCAATAGCAAAAGTTTCACCGAAACGGCTAAGAGAGGATGACCAAGAGTCAGTTAAGAAGGCTAGAGATCACCAGTAGAACGCCCCTTGCGGAACCCATACTGGCGATCAGATAGAAGGTCAGAAGTTAAAAGGTGCTTTTGAATCTTCCGGTTAAGGATTGATTCAAAAGCTTTAGATAGACAAGAAAGTAAAGCAATAGGACGGTAGTTTGAGGATTGGAGCGGTCACCCTTCTTAGGTACAGGCTGTATGAAGGCATACTTCCAGCAAGAAGGAAAGGTAGATGTTGACAGGCAGAGGCGAAAAGTTTGACCAGGCAGGGTGACAGCACGGAGGCACAGTTTTAAGGACAATAGGAGGCACTCCATCAGGTCCATAAGCCTTCTGAGGATTGAGGCCAGAGGGCATAGAAAACATCATTTTGAAGAATCTTATAACAGGCATAAAGGAGTCAGAGGGGGATGAGTAGGAGGAATATGCCCAGAATCGTCCAGAGTGGGAGTTTTAGAAAAGTTTGAGAGAAGAGTTCAGCCTTAGAGATAGATGAGACGGCAGTGTTGCTGCAGGACTGAGGAGTGGAGGGAAAGATGAAGAAGTGAAGTTGGAGGAGATGTTTTTGGCTAGATGCCAGAAGTCACGGGAAGAGTTAGAGAAAGCAAGGTTTTGACATTTTCTATTAATGAAAGAATTTTTGGTTAGTCGGAGAATAGATTTGGCACGATTTCGGGCAGAAATGTAAAGTTCATAATTAGCATTAGTTTGAAGGCTCTGGTATCTTTTGTGAGCTACCTCTCTATCATTGACAACACAAGAACAAGCGTGATTAAACCAAGGCTTTTTAGCGTGAGGAGTAGAGAAAGAACGAGGAATGTATGCCTCCATTCCAGAGACAATCACCTCTGTGATGCGCTGAGCACACACAGAGGGGTCTCTATCCTGGAAGCAATAATCATTCCACGGGAATGGAAAAGTACATCCTCAGGTCGTCCCACCGAGCTGAAGCAAAATGCCAGAAGCATCGCCTCTTCGGTGGGTCCAGAGGGTGTACAGGAGCGATAGGACAGGATGCAGAAATAAGATTGTGATCGGAGGAGCCCAACGGAGAGAACAGTTTGACAGAATAAGCAGAAGGGTTTGAGGTAAGGAAGAGGTCTAGAATGTTGGGCCGATCTCCAAGACGATCAGGAATACGTGTAGGGTGCTGGACCAACTGCTCTAGGTCGTTGAGGATAGCAAAATTGTAGGCTTGTTCACCAGGATGGTCAGTGAAAGAGGATGAAAGCCAAAGCTGGTGGTGAACATTGAAATCTCTAGGATGGAGATTTCAGCGAAGGAGAGTGTGTCAAGATGTGCTCCACTTTAGAATTCAAATAGTCAAAGAATTTTACATAGTTGGTAGAGTTAGGTGAGAGATAAACAGCACAGATGTATTTAGTAATAGAATGACATGGAAGTCTTAACCAGATGGAGGAAAATTCAGAAGAGGCAAGGACGTGGGCACGAGAGTTATGATGTCGTTGCGCACGTAGCGCAACATCCAGCTTTGGACTGAAATTTAGGATAGAGATAGTAGGAGGAACAGAGTAGAGATTGCTGTCAGTAGCCCCAGAAACCTGTGTTTCTGTAAGGAAGAGAAGGTGAGGTTTAGAGGAGGAGAGATGATGTTCACAGAATGAAAATCAGAGCGAAGACTGCAATGTTGCAGAAATTGAGAAGAAAGAGGTTCGAGGAGTTACAAGACACCTCTCGGTCGGCAGCCAGAAGGGGAGTCCTCCTGGGAGTTAGTGGTCCCCCAGTCGGGGACCTGAGGCTTGGTGTGTGCGCTATTTTGAAATTTTAATTTTGGGAAAAGGTATATATGTTGTGTGAATGTAGTGTGGTGTGGATAAAGAGAGGATCTGTCCTAGAGAGCATGCTGAACTACCTGGTGTTGGTGAGACAATGGGAAACAGTTAGTGAGGACATGGAAGGGGGTCTTTGGAGGGCTTCAGCCCTTTCTCACCTCCCATATATATCTCACTGGGAGTGGCTTGCGCCTGTTCTGGTGTCTTCCTACCTACTCCAGCCATTTATACAAATTCCCCGTTATTTTATGTGTTTTCGTATATATATTTTGAAACAAATTTACATTGTTTTATATTTATTTTGCATATCTATTTCAATAAAAATTTACATTATTATTTGTTAAATTTGTATATTAATTTTAATAAAAATAAAAATATTTTATTTTTCTTTGTATATATTTTTATAAAAATGCGTTATTTTAATGGTATTTTCCATCTTAATTTTCATACAATTTACATTATTTTATTTATATTCTGTATTTATTTTGATACGATTTTACATTATTCTATTTGTGTTTTGTATATATTTTTATACATATTTACATTATTTAATGTATTTTGTATATATTTTATACAAATTTACGTTATTTTAGGTATTTGTTTATATATTTCATCAAATTTATATTATTTTATGTATTTTGTATATGTATTTCAATACAAATTTACTAAATTTTATGTGTATTTTGTATATCTATTTTCATACAAATTTCAATTATTTTTTGTGTATTTTGTATATATTTTATACAAATTTACGTTATTTTATGTGTATTTTGTATATTTATTTTCACAAATACATATTCTTTTACTGATATTTTTTTGTTTATTTTGATGAATTTACATTATTTTAATGTATATTTGTATATATATATATATATATATATATATATATATATATATATATATATATATATATATATATATATATATATATATATATATATATATTTTTTTTTTTTTATATAGGTATTTGGATAATTTCATGGGTGTTTTGTATATATATTTCTATAGATATCTAGGTTATTTTGTGTGTATTGGTACATATATATTGATACAAATTTACATTGTTTGATTTATGTTATATTTTTCACTACAAATTTAAATTTTATTGTATGTGCATTTTATATATTAATTTTAATACAAATTTAATTATTCATGTGTATTTTGTATATGTATTTTATAAAAATATCTTTATTTTATTATTTTGCATTTATTTTCAAATTTACATTATTTATATGTATTTGTATATATTTATAAAATCACGTTATTTTATTTATATTCATTTCATACAAATTATTATTTTATGTGTATATTTTTACGTATATTTATTTTTATGTATATTTTGTATATTTATTTTCCTACAAATATACGCTTTTTTTTCGGAATTTTGTTTATTTATTTTGATACGAATTTACATTATTTGAGGTATATTTGGAATATATATTTTTATACTTATTTACATCATTTTATATGTATTTTGTATGTATATTTTCATAGAAATTTACTCTATAATATATATATATATATATATATATATATATATATATATATATATATATATATATATATATATCTATTTCAATACAAATTTACTTTATTGTATCTGCATTTTGTATATTTATTTTAATACAAATTTAACTATTTTATATATATTTTTGTATATATATTTTTATACAAATGTGCGTTATTATATGGGTATTTTGCATCTTTATTTTCATACAAATTTACATTATTTTATTGATATTCTGTTTATTTATTTTGATACGATTTAACATTATTCTATGGGTATTTTTTATATACAAATTTACATTATTTTATTAATATTCTGTGTATTTATTTTCATACTATTTTACATAATTCTATTTGTGTTTTTTATATATTTTTTAGACATTTTTAGATTATATAATATATATATATATATATATATATATATATATATATATATATATATATATATATATATATATATATATATATATATATATATATATATATATATATATATATATTTTTTATATACAAATTTACGTTATTTTAAGTGTATTTTGTATATGTATATCAATACAAATTTACCTAATTTTATGTGTATTTTGTATATTTATTTTCATTAAAATTTAAATTATTTTGTATACAAATTTACGTTATTTTATGTGCATTTTGTATATCTATTTTCATACAAATACACATTTTTTTATTGATATTTTGTTTATTTATTTTGACACGAATTTACATTATTTAATGAGTATTTTGTATTCATATTTGTATACGTATTTACATCATTTCATGTGTATTTTGTATATATATTTATATAGAAATCTACGTTATTTTATGTGTATTCGTATATATATATATATATATATATATATATATATATATATATATATATATATATATATATATATATATATATATATATATATATATATATATATATATATATATATATTGAATCAAATTTACATTGTTTTATGTGTATTTTGCATATTTTTTCAATACAAATTTACATTATTGTATGTTCATTTTATATATTAATTTTAATAGAAATTTAATTATTCTATGTGTATTTTTGTATATGTATTTTTATAAAAATATGCTTTATTTTATTTGTATTTTGCGTGTTTTTTGTATATCTATTTTCATACAAATTTAATTACTTTTGTGTATTTTTGTAGATAGTTTTATATAAATTTACGTTATTTTATGTGTTTTTTGTATAATTATATTTTTACAAATACACATTCTTTTTTGTTTTTTTGTTTATTTATTTTGATACGAATTTACATTATTTTATGTGTATTTTGTATACATTTTTTTATACGTATTTACGTAATTTTATGTGTATTTTGTATATATATATTTTTTTCGAAATCTACGTTATTTTATGTGTATTCGTATATATTTTGAAACAAATTTACATTGTTTTATATGTATTTTGCATATCTATTTTAATACAAATTTACCTTATTGTATGTGCATTTTGTATATTTATTTTAATACAAATTCAAATATTTTATGTGTATTTTGTTATATATTTTTTTTATAAAAAATGCGTTATTTTATGGGTATTTTGCATCTTAATTTTCATACAAATTTACATTATTTTATTAATATTCTGTGTATTTATTTTGATACGATTTTACATTATTATATTTGTGTTTTATATATATATATATATATATATATATATATATATATATATATATATATATATATATATATATATATATATATATGTATATATATATATAGATATATATATATATATATATATATATATATATATATATATATATATATATATATATATATATATATATATATATATATATATACACACATACATACAAATATATATATATATATATATTTAATGTATTTTGTATATATATTTTATACAAATTTACGTTATTTTAAGTGTATTTGTTTATATATTTTTCATTCAAATTTAATTATTATTTTATGTGTATTTTGTATATGTATTTCAATACAAATTTACCTAGTTTTATGTGTATTTTGTATATTTATTTTCATACAAATTTAAATTATTTTTTGTGTATTTTTGTATATAGTTTTATACAAATTTAAGTTAATTTATGTGTATTTTGTATATCTATTTTCATACAAATACACATTCTTTTATTGATATTTAGTTTTTTTTATTTTGACACGAATTTACATTATTTACTGTGTATTTTGTATATATATTTTTATACTTATTTATGTCATTTCATGTGTATTTTGTATATATATTTCTATAGAAATCTACGTTATTTTATGTGTATTCGTATATATATTTTGTAAAAAGTTTACATTGTTTTATGTGTATTTTGCATATTTTTTCAATACAAATTTACCTTATTGTATGTGCATTTTGTATATTAATTTTAATACAAATTCAATTATTCTATGTGTACTTTTGTATATATATTTTTATAAAAATATGCTTTATTTTATTGGTATTTTGCATCTTTATTTTCATACAAATTTACAGTATTTTATTGATATTTTGTGTATTTATTTTCATACGATTTTACATTATTCTATGTGTATTTTGTATATATATTTTTAAAAAATGTACGTTATTTTATGTGTATTTGTTTTCATTTCATACAAATTTATATTATTTTATGTGTATTTTGTACATGTATTTAAATACAAATTTAACTAATTATATTTGTATTTTGTATATCTATTTTCATACAAATTGAAACTATTTTTGTATATTTTTGTATATATTTTCATACAAATTTTCGTTATTTTATGTTTATTTTGTATATTTATTTTCCTACAAATATACGTTCTTTTATCTGAATTTTGTTTATTGAATTTGATACGAATTTACCTTATTTTAGGTGTATTTTGTATATATATTTTTGTATAAATATAAATATACAAAATACATATTAAATAACGTAAATTTTTATAAAACTATACACAAAAATACACAAAAGTAATTAAATTTGTATGAAAATAGATGTACAAAATACACATAAATTAAGCTAAATTTGAATTGAAATATATATACAAAGTACATAAAATAATGTAAATTTGTATCAAAATACTTATAAAAATATACATATAATGAAGTGAATTTGTATAAAAAATATATAAACAATATACTCATTAAATAATGTAAATACGTATAAAAAAATTGTACAAAATACACATATAATAACGTAACTCGTATCAAAATAAATAAACAAAATACCAATAAAATAATGTAAATTTGTATGGGAAAACATATACATAAACACTTTAAATTTAAATTATTTTTTGTGTATTTTTGTATATAGTTTTATACAAATTTAGGTTATTTTATGTGTATTTTGTATATCTATTTTCATACAAATACACATTCTTTTATTGATATTTTATTTATTTATTTTGACACGATCTTATATTATTTAATGTGTATTTTGTAAATATATTTTTATACTCATTTACATCATTTCAAGTGTATTTTATATATATATATTTCTATAGAAATCTACGTTATTTTATGTGTATTCGTATATATATTTTGAAACAAATTTACATTGTTTTATGTGTATTTTGCATATTTTTTCAATACATATTTACCTTATTGTATGTCCATTTTGTATATTAATTTTAATACAAATTTAATTATTGAATATGTATTTTTGTATATGTATTTTTATAAAAAAAAAACTTTATTTTATGGGTATTTTGCATCTTTATTTTCATATAAATTTACATTATTTTATTGATATTCTTTGTATTTATTTTGATACGATTTTACATTTTTCTATGTGTATTTTGTATATATATTTTATACTAATGTACGTTATTTTATGAGTATTTGTTTTCATTTCATGCATATTTACATTATTTTATGTGTATTTTGTACATGTATTTAAAGACAAATTTAAGTAATTATATGTGTATTCTGTATATCTATTTTCATACAAATTGAAATTATTTTTGTGTTTTTTTTGTATATATTTTTATTCAAATTCTCGTTATTTTATGTGTATTTTGTATATTTATTTTTCTACAAATATACGTTCTTTTATCGGAATTTTGTTTATTTATTTTGATACGAATCTACATTATTTTAGGTGTATTTGGTATATATATTTTTATACTATTTACATAAATTTATATATATTTTGTATGTATATTTTCATAGAAATTTACTCTATATTATGTGTATTCGTATATATATTTTGATACAAATTTACATTATTGATGTGTATTTTGCATATCTATTTCAATACAAATTTACTTTATTGTATGTGCATTTTGAATATTTATTTTAATACAAATTAAACTATTTTATGTGTATTTTTGTATATATATTTTTATGCAAATATGCGTTATTATATGGGTATTTTGCGTCTTTATTTTCATACAAATTTACATTATTTTATTGATATTCTGTTTTTTTTATTTTGATACGATTTAACATTATTCTATGTGTATTTTGTATATATATTTTTTATACATATTTACATTATTTAATGATTATTTTGTATATATATTTTGTCCAAATTTACGTTATTTTATGTGTATTTGTTTATATATTTTTATACAAATTTACATTATTTTATGTGTATTTTGTATATGTATTTCAATACAAATTTGCTTAATTTTATGTGTATTTTGCATATATATATGCATATATTTTTTGTGTATTTTTTATATATTTTTATACAAATTATAGTTATTTTTTTGTATTTTGTATATATATTTTCCTACAAATATACATTCTTTTATTGGAATTTTGTTTATTTATTTTTATACGAATTTACATTATTTTATGTGTATTTTGTATATATATTTTTCTACGTATTTAAATTACTTTATGTGAATTTTGTATATACATTTTCATTAAAATTTACGTTATTTTATTGTGTGTATTCGTATATATTTCAATACAAATTTTATACAAATTCATATTATTTTATATGTATTTGTATATATATTTTCAAACAAATTTATATTATTTAATATGTGTTGTTACATATATTTCATTACAAATTTACCTTATTTTATGTTTATATTGAATATTTATTTCATTCAATTTTAAATTATTTTATGTGTATATTTGTATTTGTATTTAGGTTATTTTATATGTATTTTCTATAAATATTTTCATCCAAAATTACATTATTTTATTGGTATTTTCTTAATTTAATTCGATACGAATTTAGATTATTTCATAGGTATTTTGTATACATATGTTTATACTCATTTACATTATGTAATGTTTGTTTTGTATATATTTTTTAATGCAAATTTATTTTATGTGCATTTTTGTACATATATTTTTATAGAAATTTGCGTTATTTTATGTGTATTTTGTATATGTTTTCTCATAAAAATTTACATTATTTTATTGGTATTTTGTTTATTTATTTTGATACGAATTACATGATTATATGTGTATTTTGTACATATTTTTTTATACGTATTTACATTATTTAATGTGTATTTTGTTTATATATTTTTATATAAAATTTACGTAATGATATGTGTATTTGTAAAAATATTTTGATACAAATTTACTTTATTTTATGTATTTTTTACATATATTTCAATTGAAATTGAGCTTATTTTGTGTGTAGTTTGTATATCTATTTTCATACGAATTTAATTACTTCTGTTTATTTTTGTATATAGTTTTATACAAATTCACGTTATTTTATGTGTATTTTGTATATTTATATTTTTACAAATACACATTCTTTTATTGGTATTTTGTTTATTTATTTTGATACGAATTTACATTATTTTATGTGTATTTTGTATACATTTTCTTATACGTATTTACTTCATTTTAGGTGTATTTTGTATAAATATTTTTATAGAAATCTACGTTATTTTATGTGTATTCTTATATATATTTTGAAACAAATTTACATTGTTTTATATGTATTTTGCATATCTATTTCAATACAAATTTACCTTATTGTATGTGCATTTTGTATATTTATTGTAATACAAATTTAAATATTTTATGTGTATTTTGGTATATATATTTTTTATAAAAAATGCGTTATTTAATGGGTATTTTGCATCTTTATTTTCATACAAATTTACATTGTTTTATTAATATTCTGTGTATTTATTTTGATACGATTTTCCCTTATTATATTTCTGTTTTGTATATATTTTTTTTATACATATTTACATTATTTAAAGTGTATTTTGTATATTTTAAAACAAATTTACGTTTTTTTATGCGCATTTGTTAAAATATTTTGATACAAATTTACATTATTTTATGTATTTTGTATATATATTTCAATACAAACTTAGTTTATTTTATGTTTATTTTGTATATCTATTTTCATACAAATTTAAATTACTTTTGTGTATTTTTGTATATAGTTTTATACAAATTTACGTTATTTTATGTGTATTTTGTATATTTATTTTCATACAAGCTCACATTCTTCTATTGGTATTTTGTTTATTTATTTTGGTACGAATTTACATTATTTTATGTGTATTTTGTATATATATTTTTATACGTATTTATATCATTTTATGTGTATTTTTTATTTGTATTTTTATAGAAATTTACGTTTTTTTATGTGTATTCGTATATATATTTTGAAACAAATTTACATTGTTTGATGTATGTTTTTTTTTATATCTATTTCAATACAAATTTATCATATTGTATGTGCATTTTGTATATTTATTTTAATACAAATTTAATTATTTGATGTGTATTTTTGTATATATGTTTTTATAAAAATATGTTTTTTTAATGGGTATTTTGCATCTTTATTTTCATACAAATTTACATTATTTGATTGATATTCTGTGTATTTATTTTGATACGATTTTATATTGTTTTATGTTTATTTTGTATTATATTTTATTTTACATATTTACATTATTTAATGTGCATTTTCTATATATATTTTATACAAACATACGTTACTTTATGTCTATTTGTTTATATATTTTCATACAAATTTACATTATTTTATGTGTATTTTGTATATGTATTTCAATACAAATTTACCTAATTTTATGTGGATTTTGTATATCTATTTTCATACAATTTGAAATTATTTTTGTGTTTTTTTTGTATATATTTTAATACAAATTTTAGGTTTTTTATGTATTATTTTGTATATTGATTTTCCTACATATATACATTCTTTTATTGAAATTTAGTTTATTGAATTTGATACGAATTTGCCTTATTTTAGGTGTATTTTGTATATATATTTTTATACGTATTTACATCATTTTATGTTTATTTTGCATATCTTTTTCAATACAAATTTACCTTATTGTATGTGCATTTTGTATATTTATTTTAATACAAATTTACTTATTTCATGTGTATTTTTGTATATATATTTTTATACAAATATGCGTTATTTTATGGGTATTTTGCATATTTATTTTCATAGAAATTTACATTATTTTATTGATATTCTGTTCATTTATTTTGACACGATTTTACATTATTCTATGTGTATTTTGTATATATCTTTTTTATACATTTTTCCTTAATTTAATGTGTATTTTGTATATATATTTTATACAAATTTACGTTACGTTACGTTACGTTACGTTACGTGTATTTGTTGATATATGTTGACACAAATTTACAATATCTTATGGGTATTTTGTATATATATTTCAAAAGAAATTTACCTAGTTTATGTATTTTGTATATCTATTTTCATATAAATTGAAATTATTTCTGGGTATTTTTATATTTTTTTATACAAATTTTACTTACACACTTATGTTTTATTTTGTAAATTTATTTTCATTCAAATATATATTATTTATTAGTATTTTGTTGATTTATTTTGATAAGAATTTATATTACTATGTACTTCTATATATTTTTACATTATTTTATATTTTTTGAATATATATTTTTATACATTATTTAATGTTTATTTGAATATATATTTTATACTAATTCATATTATTTTATGTGTATTTTGTATAAGGTATTATCTAATCCTCTTTTCTCTTCCCATTTTCCTCTGTTCTCATCTTTATCACTGTCTTTTTTCTGCCTCAAACCACTATATTTTCTCCTTTATCTTTTCCTCTTCCTCTTTTTTTGCTGCACTTTTCATCTTTTTTTATCAATCTTAACATCTGCCTTTTTTTTTTTTTTTTTTTGCTTCTTCTATTTCATTCTTTTTCCTCCTCTTTTCTCTTCACTTTCTCCTCTCTTACAATCTTCTTCACTCTTCTTTCACCTCAAAATAATTAATCTCCTCATCTTTCTCTCTACTGCTTCATCTTTTCTTCTTCTCCTCTTCTTCTTCTTCCTCTCATTTTCATTTTCCTAGTATCTCCTCCACCCTTTCCTTTCACTTCTTCCTGCCTTTCACCTTCCTCACACTCGTCTCCTCCTCCTCCTCCTCCTCCTCCTCCCTCCTCTTCCTCTTCTCCTCCTCATCCTCTTCGTTCCCAAGATTAGCTTTCGTCCAACTTCACATGCTATTCTCACGTCTCTCTCTCTCTCTCTCTCCTCTCTCTCTCTCTGTCTCTCTCTCTCTCTCTCTCTCTCTCTCTCTCTCTCTCTCTCTCTCTCTCTCTCTCTCTCTTCTCTCTCCTCTCTCTCTCTCTCTCTCTCTCTCTCTCTCTCTCTCTCTCTCTCTCTCTCTCTCTCTCTATCTCTCTCTCTCTCTCTCTCTCTCTCTCTCTCTCTCTTTATTTAAACATCAAGATATATGATAAGATAGAAGGGGCGGGGAAATTGTCTCCATGCTAAAGACGACCTCTGTCTTGAGGTCGCCTATCTTAAAGCATTGCCACTAATGTTGTGGTGTGCTTGTACTCAGGCGGATGTGACTAGGGCGGGTAGGTGCGACACCAGGCATGAGCCGCCACCTTCACCTATTGGTGTTCATTGCACCTGGCTCTGCGGCTTCGGGATTTCAAGGAGGAGTTCGTTAGCCACCGCCGCTCTCGTGGTGTGCTGGTTTCTCCTCCAAGGGACCCGTAGTGCCGCCAGGTGAGGTGTATGTTGACCTGGGCCTTGTGCAGGACTGTGATGGCACCGACCCTTCTCCGGTGCCCGAGGCTGTCGAGCATACAGCGGGGGGCGTCCTGCTGGTGATGATCTGCCGGTGCCGCCACTGGTGTCCATGTGGTCGCTCCTGCTGAGGGCTGCTGGCATCGCGGATGAGTCGCTCTGCCCTCCTCTGCACTCTGCCCAGCAGCGAGAGGTAACATTGGGCACTGCTCATCCAGGAGAGAGGGGAGTATTCCATGACGGACCTTACCTGGGCTTTGTACAGCTCAGGAGGTCGTCTGCGTCGAGCAGGTGCCGAACGCGACGCAGGAGTGTCACCCTCAGGGAGGCTCCGCGCGCCACACACTCCAGGTGGCGATCGAAACTGAGTCTGAGTCGACCTCCACCCCAAGATGTTGATGGAGTCCTTGATGACCAGGGTGTCGTCCCCAAACTTCAGCCGTCCCTGCAGGAGTCTGGCGTCCTCCTCCGAACGCGATATGACCATGGCCTGGGCCTTCTCGGCAGCAAACTTGACTTGCCAACGTCGTCCCCAGGCCATGATGTCACCAAGATGGCGGTTGGTGGCTTCGATCATGTTCGAGGTTTCCTCCCTGGTGTAGCTGTGGGACAGGGTGCAGTCGTCAGTGTAGGCTGAGGCGACTAGTAGGCCACGGAGCAGCTCGTCGAAGTATGCGTTCGTTCCAGCGATCGGGCCCGGTACTGATCTGTGGAACGCTGGCAGTGACTGGGTAACTGCCTGACGTGCACCTGTTCACCACTACCCTCAGACTCCGGCCTTGCAGGTAGCTCGAAAATAGCTGCAGCAGTTGTCCTGATGCCGTGTTCGAGCTTGGCCAGGAGGCCCCTCTGCCACACAAAGTCGAATGCCCCAGTAATATCTAGGGCGACAACAAGTGAGGGCCGACCGGAGTCCAGGGCGTCATGCCAAGACTTGCTGAGAAGGAAGAGGAGGTCTGATGCCGGGCGATCTCTCCTGAACCCGTGCTGGCGAGGAGACAATAGATGGTTCTCTCCAGGTGGCGCGTCATCTGCTCAGCAATAATCCGCTCCAGGATCTTGCTAACAACTGACAGGAGCGAGATTGGGCGGTAGTAAGTTGGGTCTGTCCTGTCCTTCTTCTTGAAAACCGGTGTGACACGAGCCTCTTTCCATAGGGTCGGCCAGGCCCCTGCGCTTAGGCACTGTCTGAATATACGTGTGAGGGGGGCGACAGCTCCCTGTACAGTGCTTCAGCAGGAAAGGGCTGATGTCATCAGGGCCTAGGGCTTTCCTGATGTGTAGGTGCTTCTCCTCTCTCTCTCTCTCTCTCTCTCTCTCTCTCTCTCTCCTCGCTTTCCTGGTTCTTTCTGTCTCTCTCTGTGTCTCTATATCTCTGTCACTTTGTGTATTCTTTTCTCTCTCTCTGTATGTCTGTCTGTCTGTCTGTTTCTGTATCTGACTGTCTATCTTTTTCTCTGTTCTTATAGTTTCTTCTTCTTAATTTTCTTGTTCTTCTTTTTCTTGTTTTCTTTCTCCTTTGTCGTCATTATCAGGAGACTTATATATCTCTATCTGTCTATCTGTTTATTGCCCGTTGTCCCTCTGTGTTCTTTCTGTCTGTCTGTTTTTTTCTGTCTCTCTTTCTCTTGTTGCTGTTGATATTATAGTTTTCTTCTTTATCATCTTGTTCTTCTTATTCTTCTTTCGCTCTCTTCAGCGTCATATAACTTGTCACCTCCTCCTCCTCCTTCTTCTTCCTCTTTCTCCTTCTCGTCTTCCTTTATTATATTTTTCTCTATCATCTTATTCATCTCGTTCTTCTTCCTCCTCTTTCTGTTTCAGCATCATAAGACTCGTCATCTCTTTCTCTTCCTCCTCCTTCTTCTCCTGTACCTTCCTTCCTTTATTTCCCGTACAAAGACTTTCGTTTCTTTATTCCGACACACAAACACACACGCACACACACACACACACACACACACACACACACACACACACACACACACACACACACACACACACACACATTCACTCACACACTCACTCAGTAATTCAAGCGATGGATTCCTGCACGCCGGTCTCCCCTCACCCCTCGCTCCTTTGTTTTCCCCGTAAGTTTTCAAGCAGCACACCCTCACCCTAGGTATATAACACGACCAGGGGATATTACTGGAACAGCGATACGGCGTATAACTCACTCTCTCCTGCAGCTTTCCTTCCCTATATCTCCTTACTCTTCTGCCAGGGGACCCAGACCAGAGACCGCTTTGATGTGCTTTCTTCTTCTCCTTCCCAAACTTGTCACACGAGACGTCTTCTTCCTGCGCCCGGGTCGGAGCACCCGGTTTAGTCTTGCTCTAGAGAAACGGCGGATACGTGGTCAAAGAGGAGAGAGAGAAAAGATGCTGCGTGAGATGGAGAGGTAAGATGGAAGGAAACATCATGGGTTAGGAGAACAGAATAAGGCTGGATATATTACGATTAAGACTAAAAGATGACTTACGGTGGTCGTGTTATGGGTAGAAATGATGACAGACGGACAACCAAAGATGCTGCGTGAGATGGAGTGGTAATGGAAGGAAGCGAGCGAGCGTCACGGGTTTTGAGACAGAATAAGGTTGGAGATGTTAAGATCGAGCGTAAGAAGTGGACTTGTGGAGGTCGTATTATGTGTAGAAATGATGACAGACGAATAACCGAGGATGCTGGGTAAGACGAAGAGATAGAAAAGAAGGAACAAATAAAGAAAGAAAGAAGAACAGGAGGAAAGGAGGAGATAGAGAGAGGAAACAAGAGACAAAGACAGAGAGAAAGCAACAGAGAGAGAAAGGAAAAAAAAAGAATAAAGAAGAAGAAGAAGTAGATGAAAGTCAAGTCATAGATAATTTGCCAGGACAGAATGGAGTACACTGAGAGGCGAAAGACAGGTAGATAATGTGAGTTAGTTAAATACATATAAAACTGAATCTGTATATCTTAGCTTGGGAGTGTTAGCGTAGCAGCCACACACTATTACATTTGTTCACGATCTTAGGCAAGGGAAAGTTTAATATATATAAGACTTACTGACACTCGTATGTTTTAAGCCCCAAATATTACCTAGAGAAAAGTTAGAAATGATGTTAATCGATAGTGTTGTGTTTGGAATAGTTAATCAGTGACCCATCGAACTTTTACTCTCCTGAACTAAAGAAAGTGAGAGTATGATGTAACTAATATTATAATAAGCTTAACGCCTCATTGAAATATTGCCAAAATAGGAAAAAGTGATGACTTATATCAGTGGTGCTCAACATTATTGGGTGGCAGGGCCACATTAGATGGGCAATGTGTGATAAGGGCCTCATATTTCCTGCAATGTGAATATGCATAGTAATTAATATACGTATTCTGCAGACTAATAATACTGATTATGTTGTGTATATATTGTAACCTTCCGGAAAGAGTCGTAATCAAAACACTTTTCACATAAATTGCAGGTCATGGGAAATGGGCAATTATAAAGTACAATAAAGTGAAGACCTATATACGAGCGACACCATTTAGCTGTTGGGCAGGGAGAGGGGAAACGTGGAGCGGCTGCTGTGTGCCGGGAGGGTGGGGAACTCAATTGGGTAGGGGTACAGGGGAGGTGGCGTGGAAGACGATGGGTAAGGGGAGAGGGCTAGGAGTGGATGGGCAACGGTGGGGAAGTCCCGGAAGGGAGCGGTTGGGTAGGAGAGGGGTAGGGAGCCAGAGACCAGGACTGATTGAGAGGATGAGTGGGGGGATGAGAGGGCAGGGACATGAGCGAAGGGAATAGCCAAGCAGGAGGGAGTTTCCCCCCCAAAAAAAGCCTAGATTAGCCTGTTTTCAAGGGAAAATAGCCAAGGCGCCAAGGTCCCAGCTCAAAAGCCAAGATCTAGTAAAAAATGCCAAGGAGTGGCAACACGGGACTCACGTCAACAAAATCAGTGAGGCTAGCCAGCTTTCAGGCTGCCAGATGAGGAATAGCATTTTTATCATTATAATACTATAACGTCATAAAGTTCACTTATAATAAGATATTCAGTAATATCAATCATAATATAATTTATATTGCTACATGTCATTAAAATTAAATGTGAACTAATATTATACGTATTATGATAGGGATAAGTAGGTTATTTTTTTGGTTACTTGCCGAGGGCCGCATTAAACTTTATTGAGGGCCACATGCAGCCCTCAAACAGTGGGTTGAGCACCCCTGACCTATATTATTGTGTATGCATTCCTTCACCACTCAACCATTAATAAAAGCAAACAGCATTATATGACTGACCTATATATCATGAAAGCCACACGAAATATTGTTAAAGAGAAGATGAAATTGTGACTGATCTTCAAAGTCTCGTCTAAATTTCCACCTTCCTATGACTTGTACTCTTTCTTACACGGGGGGAGGATCAAGACACCTGAACATAATCTTTTGGAATTCATTAATACTTCATTTTGGGAGTATTAGTTTCGTTTTTTTCCCGATTTTTTTATTTATTTTCCTCTACTGCTTCTGATATATGAAAAAAAAAAAAATTCTTAGTCAACCATTAAACAAGTCCTTTGTTCAGGTAGTAAGGAGGAGTAGTTTTGCATTTTCTCTACGTGTTTTATTTTTTTGTTTTTTCTTGACTGCTTCTTCTGATATATAAACAAACACCCATTGGTGCTACTTTGGTTTGTCATGAATCTACTTTGGTATGTGATCTACACTTTATATTGCGGTCTACGTGTCATGAATCTACTTTGGTATGCCATCTAAATGGTTGATGCATGGTCTAGATGGTCTAGACTCCGACTATAGAGGGTAATAGCGGTGGTAGAGAGGTAGTTGAGTCCCGGCTCAACAAGGTACAAGAACAAGAAAACACGTGTCGTGATTACGAGAGAATGTCTGGTTAGAGTGTCGAAGCGCCGGTCCCGAACAAGGAAAACACTCGTCGTGGTTTCGAGAGAATGTCTGCTTAGAGTGTCGAAGCTCCGGTCCTGACTCAACAAGGTACATGTGGCAACAGCACACTTCATTCCGCCATAGACATCAATCTCGACAGCTTTGGTATGTTACCTGCAAGCTAGTTTGTTACATCATGGACTTCTTTGATAACTTCAATGGAGGTGTACTGCACATAACAGTTTTGCAGTTCTACGCAAGAAAAGAAATCCCCACACTCGAAAAAATTCATGAAGAAGTGAAGAACAACCTCTCATATCCTGGCAGCCGTGAAACACTGAGAAAAGTTCTGAAGAAAATCGGATTTCACCATGCAAAGGTTGATGGGCGAAAATTCCTCTTGAAAATAATGATGTGCAATATGCACGAAGCAAGTTTTTAAGAGAAATAAGGAAACACTTAAGCTCAGACAAGAACATCGTATATTTGGACGAGTCGTGGGTTAACCAAAACTACACGGTTTCCAAATGTTGGGTGCACGAAGAAAATGCAGGACAGGCTATAGGAGTGAGGGTGCAGACTGGGAAGGGAGGCCGCTTGATCATTCTGCACGCTGGATCATAAGAACATAATAACTCAGGAGTCCAAAAGAGGCCGGTAGGCCTGTACTAGGCAGCTCCTTTGACCCTAAGCTCCCGTGTATCTAACCCCACCTAATATCGCTGTCCATGAATTTATCTAGTCTATTTTTGAATGTGACAATTGTATTGGCACTCACCACATGACTGCTAAGCCCATTCCACTCATCCACCACCCTGTTAGTAAACCAATTTTTGCCTATGTCCCTGTTGAATCTGAACTTATCCAGTTTAAACCCATTACTTCGTGTCCTACCCGGTTCTCTTACCAACAAAACCTTATGAATGTCTCCTTATTAAAGCCCTTCATCCATTTATAAACCTCGATCATGTCTCCACGCACCCTTCGCCTTTCTAGAGAATGCAAGTTTAACTGTTTGAGTCTTTCCTCGTATGGCAAGTTTCTCAACCCCTGAATCATCTTAGTCATCCTCCTCTGCACCGATTCTAACATTTTGATATCCATTATATAGTAAGGTAACCAGAACTGAACCGCATAGTCAAGATGAGGTCTAACTAATGCTAAATATAGTTTGAGGAAGACTTGGGGCTTCTGTTGCTTACGCTCCTTGAAATAAATCCCAGTACCCTATTAGCTCGATGATTTGTTCTGGGGCCGCCCTTGTTTTCCAGGCAAAAATGTCGGGGATTACCATGATCAGATGAATGCAGAAACATTTGAAAAGTGGTTCACATCAACTCTTACCAAACATTCCTTCAGCGTTAGTAATTGTGATGGATAATGCATCTTATCACTCAAGAAAAATTCACAAGCCACCAACATCTGCAAACAACAAAGCTACGATACGAGAATGGCTGGAGAAGAAGGGCGTAGCAGTGCCAGAAGTTATCCTCAAGACAGACCTTCTGCATCTTGTAAGTCAACACGTCTCTTCTGCCGACACAAACTACGTTGTCGACAAGATGGCTTCAGATCACGGACATAAGAGTAGTGCGCCTGCCACCATACCACTGTCACTACAACCCCAATGAGCTGGTTTGGGCTCAAGTTAAAGGCTACATCTAGAAAAAAAACATTCAAGACTGCCGACCTAAAACCACTCATAGAAGAATCAATACAAAATGTTACCAAGGAAATCTGAAGAATGCTGTCCGGCACGCGGAAAACTGCAGTCATAGGATGCAGAGAGAGATGTCGTGATTGACAACTTCATTGATTCTTTCATCATCACTCTCACATCTTCTGATGAGCATTCATCCTAAGTCATCCAAGATGCAGTGAAGAGAGGAATAGGCCTATCGGGGATATATACCTCTTAAAAAAACGCGCCATGACTTTTACCTCTCGGGTGGTGGAAATAAAGTCGGTTATATAATCTGTACAATAAAATGTTAAGGACTAAAACCAAATTTATCGAATAAACCCACAATTTCTGTATTATAACCTAATAAATCAGGTTGAATAAACGAGAGAGAGAGAGAGAGAGAGAGAGAGAGAGAGAGAGAGAGAGAGAGAGAGAGAGAGAGAGAGAGAGAGAGAGAGAGAGAGAGTGTGAGAGAGAGAGAGAGAGAGAGAGAGAGAGAGAGAGAGAGAGAGAGAGAGAGAGAGAGAGAGAGAGAGAGAGAGAGAGAGAGAGAGAGAGAGAGAGAGAGAGAGAGAGAGAGAGAGAGAGAGAGAGAGAGAGAGAGAGAGAGAGAGAGAGAGAGAGAGAGAGAGAGAGAGAGAGAGAGAGAGAGAGAGAGAGAGAGAGAGAGAGAGAGAGAGAGAGAGAGAGAGAGAGAGAGAGAGAGAGAGAGAGAGAGAGAGAGAGAGAGAGAGAGAGAGAGAGAGAGAGAGAGAGAGAGAGAGAGAGAGAGGTAACCAAGGTGGGGATAAAACGTGGCACCGCTGTACTGCTGCTTACTCCCTAGAGGCCTACGTCACAGCCGCACGTTTGAGCTAGGAGTATAACCTCCCTAAATCCTCATTTATATTTCAGTCATTGACGCAGCCCTAAAGCGTGCACAATAATTCTACAACGAAATCAGCGACGAAACTAAAGCACAGGCATTTTTAAGAAGACATGGACTTTTGGATGAAAAACAAAGTGTTTCACCGTGTCATCGATGTGGCGGAGAGGTGAAGGACGCTCGGAAAAGAAGACGAAATGGCGAATTTATTCCCGTTCTTCGTTGCAGAAACCGTGGATGTCAAACTTTTCGTTCCGTTCGCAGAGGTAATGTATTCATCCACTTCACAGATTTAAATAACAAACTAAATTGCAAGCTCTCTCTTTGTCAAATTTTAGAATTGATCTTTTATTTTATACAAGACCTCTCTTATGATCTGGTTCAAAGATTAACTGGTAGAGGTACCGAAGCAATATGCGACTGGTTCAACATGTGCAGAGAAGTTTGTACAGCGAATGTTTCAGTCCAACATCGTGGTCAAATGGCAGGGACTGAAGAAGAGCCTGTAAATTGATGAAGCACGCTTTGTAGGACAGCGAAAGCACAACAGAGTCCGAATGTTGCAAGGAGACCGGGCTCCAAATTCAACAGACGGTGAAGCTGAAGTGGACAGTAACCGTAACCATGGGAGACGTATTGATGGTGTTTGGTTTGAAGAGAGGCTCAGAGTGCCGATATTTTACGTTCAAAGAAGAGACCGTGAGACACTTCAACCAATTATTCAGAGAGAAGTCGCTGAAGGCTCAATAATCCATTCCGACGACTGGCCAGCTTACTCTAATTTAAACCAAATCAATTTTCGTCATTTTTCCGTAAATCATCAGCAGTATTACGTCGATCCTAACCCTGGGGCACATACACAAGGAACTGAAAGATCCTGGCTTGATGCGAAGACTCGGGTATTGAAAACATGAGAGGCAGCAATCAAAGAACTTTTCAGTCGCACCTAGACTACTTCTGTTGGCGGATGATGAGAAAAGAAGCTCCTGACATACATTTAGCATTTTAGCTGATATATGTGATGTTTACTGATATAATATTTTAATAAAAAAAATGTTTTTATTATGTTTTACCATGTAGATATCATTACAAAGTAAAATATCAACGGTGTAGATACTTTTCCTTGTAGATAACAAGCCAAAGTACGGTGTAGATATTTTGTTCTTATAGATAACAAGCCAAAGTAGCACCCACCCATTTTTTTCAGTCATCCATTTAGTACCTTTTTTTTTAAAGTAGTGAGAGGAAATTCAAGTTAAAGAAAATGGAATGAGGTTAGTCTGTAGGAGGTGCTTGATACGGGGTCTAAAATTTGCCTTGAAGGGGGGCTGGATCTTTTTTTTTACAACAAGGAGACAGATCAAGGGCACACACAAAAAGTAAACAATAATAAAATAAAAGCCTGCTACTGCTGCTCATAAAAAGAATCCAAAGAGGTGGAAAGCTAGGTCAATTTCGGGAGGAGAGGTGTCCAGATACCCTTCTCTTGAAAGAGTTCAAGTCGTAGGCAGGAGGAAATACAGAAGAAGGAAGATTGTTCCAGAGTTTACCAGCGTGAGGGATGAAAGCGTGAAGATCCTGGTTAACTCTTGCATAAGGGGTTTGGACAGTATAGGGATGAGCATGAGTAGAAAGTCGCGTGCAGCGGGGCCGCGGGAGGGGGGGTGGCATGCAGTTAGCAAGTTCAAAAGAGCCGTCAGCGTGAAAATATCGATAGAAGATAGAAAGAGAGGCAACATGGCGCATAAATTAAGAGGTAGAAGACTATCAGTAAGAGGAGGAGAGCTGATGAGACGAAGAGACTTAGACTTCACTCTGTCCAAGAGAGCTGTGAGGGAGCCCCCACACGTGAGATGCATACTCCATATGAGGGCGGACAATGCCCTGTATATGGATAGCAACTGCGCGGGGAGAAGAAGTGGCGGAGACGATATAAAAACCCCAGCCTCGAGGAAGCTGATTTATTGAGAGACGAGATGTGAAGTTTACAGTTAATATTTATAGTTAAGGATATAACGAGGATGTTTAGTGTTGAATATGGTTACAGCTGAGTGTTGTCGAGGAATATGGGATAGGTGTTTTGAAGATTGTGTCGAGTTGATAGGTGGAGAAATTGAGTTTATGAGGCATTGAAGGACACAAGGTTCCTTTTACCCCAATCGGAAATGATAGTAAGGTCTGAGGTTAAGCGTTCTGCAGCTACCAGCTTGGAGTCATGTAATTCCTGTTGAGAGGGTCTTCTGTTGAAAGAAGCTGAATAATGCAGAGGGAGTCATCAGCGTATGCGTGGATAGGACAGTTTGTTATGGAAAGAAGATCATTGATGAATAACAGGAAGAGAGTGGGTGATAGGACAGAGCCCTGTGGAACACCACTGTTAATAGGTTTAGGAGAAGAACAGTGACCGTCTACCACGGCAGAGATAGAACGGCCGGAAATGAAACCGGAGATAAAGGAACAGAGAGAAGGAGATAATCAGAAAGAGGGCAGTTTAGAAAGAAGACATGTGCCAGTCTCTAACGAAGGCATTCGATAAGTAAAGCGCAACTGAGAAGGTATCACCGAAACGGCTCAGAGAGGATGACCAAGAATAAAATAGCAGAATGAAGAAGATCGTCAGTAGAACGCCCCTTGCGGAACCCATACTGGCGATCAGATGGAAGGTTATAGGTGGAAAGGTGCTTTTGAATCTTCCGGTTAAGGATTGATTCTAAAGCTTTATATAGACAGGAAAGTAAAGCTATAGGGCGGTAGTTTGAGGGATTGGAACGGTCACCCTTCTTAGGCACAGGCTGTACGAAGGCGTACTTCCAGCAGAAAGGAAAGGTAGATGTTGATAGGCAGAGGCGAAAGAGTTTGACCAGGCAGGGTGTCAGCACGGAAGCACAGTTTTTAAGGACAATAGGAGGCGCTATATCAAGTCCATAAGCCTGCTGAGAGTTGAGGCCAGAGATGGCATAGAAAACATCATTAGGAAGAATCTTAATAACATGCAGGCATAAAGGACTCGGAAAGGGGGTGAGTAAGAGGAATATGCCCATAATCGTCCAGAGTGGAGTTGTTACAGAAAGTTTGAGCGAAGAGTTTAACCTCAGAGATAGAAGAAACGGCAGTGCTGCCGTCTGGGTTAAGAAGAGGCGGGAAAGAGGAAGAAGTGAAATTGGAGGAGATATTTTTGGCTAAGTGCCAGAAGTCTCTGGAAGAATTAGAGAAAGCAAGGTGTTCACATTTGCTATGGATAAAGGAGTTTTGGTAAGTCGAAGAATAGATTTGGCAAGATTCCGGGCTGAAATGTAAAGGTCAAAGTTAGGGAGTTTGAAGGCTCTGGTACCTTTTGTAAGCTGCCTCTATCTTTGACAGCACGAGAACTAGCATTATTAAACTAAGGATTTTTATCATGGGGAGTAGAGAGTACGTGGAATGTATGCCTCATTCCTTAGATAATCACCTCTGTGATGCGCTGAGCATACACAGAGGGTCTCTCTCCTGAAGCAGTAATCATTCCACGGGAATGGAAAAGTACATCCTCAGGTCATCCCACCGAGCTGAAGCAAATGCCAGAAGCATCGCCTCTTAGGTGGGTCCAGAGGGTGTACAGGAGCGATAGGACAGAATACAGAAATAAGATTGTGATCGGAGGAGCCCAACGGAGAGAACAGTTTGACAGAGTAAGCCGAAGGGTTAGAGGTAAGGAAGAGGTCTAGTATGTTGGGCCGGTCTCCAAGACGGTCGGGAATACGTGTAGGGTGCTGAACCAACTGCTCTAGGTCATTGAGGAGAGCAAAGTTGTATGCTTGTTCACCAGGCTGGTCAGTGAAAGAGGATGAAAGCCAAAGCTGGTGGTGAGCATTGAAATCTCCTAGGATGGAGATTTCAGGGAAGGGAGAGTGAGTCAAGATGTGCTCCACTTTAGAGTTCAGGTAGTCAAAGAATTTTACATAGTTAGTAGAATTAGGTGAAAGATAAACAGCACAGTTGTATTTAGCAATATAATGACAATGAAGTCTTAGCCAGATGGTGGAAAATTCAGGAGAGTCAAGGTCGTGGGCACGAGAGCAAGTGATGTCATTGCGTACGTAGACGCAACATCCAGCTTTTTATTGAAATTTAGGATAGAGATAGTAGGAGGGAACAGAGTAGAGATCGATGTCAGTAGCCTCAGAAACCTGTGTTTCGGTGAAGAAGAGAAGGTGAGGTTTAGAGGAGGAGAGATGATGTTCCACAGAATGAATATTAGTACGAAGACCGCGAATATTGCAGAAATTGATAAGAAAAAGGTTTGAGGAGTTATCAAAACACCTCTCAGGTCGGCAGCCAGAAGGGGAGTCCTCCCTGAGGGAATTTATGGCCACCCCACCAGGCGGGGACCTGAGGCATTGTTGTTCAACGCCATTTTGAATTTTGGGAAAAGGTGTGTGTTGTGTGAATGTAGTGTGGTGTAGATAGAGAGACTATCTGTCTTTTGAGAGCATGCTGAACTACTCTCTGGTGTAGATGAGACAATAGTGAAACGGTTAGTGAGGTAATGGGAAGGGTCTTTGGAGGGCTTAAGCACCCATCTCACTTCCCATATATACCTCACCGGGAGTGGTTTGCGCCCGTTCGGTAGGTGTCTTCCTACCTAATTCCTACCTACCTGAGACGGCAGCACTGCTGTCTCGTCTGTCTCTAAGGCTGAAATCCTCGCTCAAACTTTCTGTAAGAACTCCACCCTGGACGATTCTGGGCATATTCCTCCTACTCATCCGCCCTCTGACTCCTTTATGCCTGTTATTAAGATTTTTCCAAATGATGTTTTCTATGCCCTCTCTGGCCTCAACTCTCAGAAGGCTTATGGACCTGATGGAGTGCCTCATATTGTCCTAAAAACTGTGCTTCCGTGCTGACACCCTGCCTGGTCAAACTCTTTCGCCTCTGCCTATCAATATCTACCTTCCTTCCTGCTGGAAGTATGCCTTGTACAGCCTGTGCCTAAGAAGGGTGACCGTTCCAATCCCTGAAACTACCGCCCTATAGCTTTACTTTCCTGTAGATCTAAAGCTTTTGAATCAATCTTAACCGGAAGATTCAAAAGCACCTTTCCACATCTAACCTTCTATCTGATCGCCAGTATGGGTTCCGCAAGGGGCGTTCTGCTGGCGATCTTCTTGCTCTTAACTGACTCTTGGTCATTCTCTCTTAGCTGTTTCGGTGGAACTTTCTGTTGCGCTAGACATATCGAAAGCCTTCGATAGAGTCTGGCACCAGTCTTGCTTTCTAAACTGCCCTCTTTCGATTCTATCCTCTCTCTGTTCCTTTATCTCCAGTTTCCTTTCCGGCCGTTCTATCTTTGCGGTGGTAGACAGTCACTGCTCTTCCCCTAAACCTATCAAAAGTGGCGTTCCACAGGGCTCTGTCCTATCACCCACTCTCTTCCTGTTATTCATCAACGATCTTCTTTCCATAACAAACTGTCCTGTCCACTCATACGCCGACGACTCCACTCTGCATTATTCAACTTCTTTCAATAGAAGACCCTCTCAACAGGAAGTACACGACTCCAGACTGGAGGCTGCAGGAGGCTTAACTTCAGACCTTGCTATCATTTCCGATTGGGGCAGAAGGAACCTTGTGTCCTTCAATGCCTCAAAACTCAATTTATCCACCTATCAACTCGACACAATCTTCGAAACACCTATCCCCTATTCTTCGACAACACTCAGCTGTCACCGTCTTCAGCAGTAAACATCCTCGGTCTATCCTTAACTCAAAATCTCAACTGAAACTTCATATCTCCTCTCTCGCTAAATCAGCTTCCTCGAGGTCGGGCGTTCTGTATCGTCTCCGCCAGTTTTTCTCCCCGCGCAGTTGCTATCCATATACAGGGCCTTGTCCGCCCTCGTATGGAGTATGCGTCTCACGTGGGGAGGCTCCACACACAGCTCTTCTGGACAGAGTGGAGTCTAAGGCTCTTCGTCTCATCAGCTCCTCCTCCTACTGATAGTCTTTACCTCTTAAATTCCGCCACGATGTTGCCTCTCTTTCTATCTTCTATCGATATTTCCATGCTGACTGCCCCGTCGAAAGGGAGTCACCTTATCGTGGTGACGGGGCTTGAAGCGAGGTCGGCGGCACCACCTTCCGTGGTGGCTTGCCCACCCCGATAGGGCTCGATGTCCGTTGGCCTCGTGGACTAAGTGCTCCCCACTCATCACCGGTAGAGGAGGCCTACTGGTGATGTTGCTTCGCCCCTGCCCTGCCCTCTTACCACCCAGGTCAGGGCTACTCTCCCCACGTGTTTGCTGTGCGTGGCGTCCTGTATACTCCCCGTGCCCTCTCATCTGGCGGTTGAGTCCACTGCGGGCAGGATGTAGTTCCCTCGGTGGGCAACACGCTAATTTGGTGGGAGGGCTGGGGTAAGACGGGCGGTTCAGTGTGGCCCCATTGAATCAATCGGCTGGTCATGCGATGGCTTGGGTCAAGTAGTCACTGCCGGGTGGGCGGTCGCAAAGGTCCCGCGGCCGCCGTCAAACACCTGGCAGTGGATGCGTATACTTCCCCATTATCCCTGGGGCTGTTGGTGCGGTCTGGCCCCAACATTCAGCCTCCCTTGTTGGGCTCCGTGGTGGGTTTGTGGGGAGTGAAACACCTCCCTGTGTATGGGTAAGTTTCCTTGCCTCGGCCTGCCTCTCTCCCTGACGTCCGCCTGTCCTCGATTACCCCTACACGGTCCTCTCTCGTCGCCACCTTGGAGCCTTTCACGGCTCCTGGTGGTGCCGCTGAAAAGTCCCTACCTCCTAGAGGGGTTGACCAAGATAAGTCCGTGCGACACAAAAGTCCACGTGTGTCTGACAAGGCTGCCTCCCATTCCGGGGGTAACTCTGATGTGCGTCCCTCTACCAAGCTGGACGCACTTCAGATGGTGAATATCGATCCATCGTTTTCCTACCGTGCCTTGCGCTCCTTATTCAAGCCATTTGGCACAGTCCTTCGTATCCGTCTCATTTATGATGGAGACTTCAAGTCAAACAGATGCTATGTGACCTTTTCCTCCAGCGCTGAAGCCCAGTCGGCGTGTGATGCTGTTGCGACTCTGCCTATCGCAGGTGCTGGATTTCAAGCGAAACTTCTTCGCTTCGACAGTGACATGGACTATGTCCCGAACCTATTTGAAGACGCTTTGTTAGAGCCAACCCCAGGGACAGCCAGGTCCCTCCCCCTCGTTGGCTTGTTGCATACTATAGGAATGGGCGTGGCAACTTCATTCATGCTGCTAGGTACCTCGCCAAAGAAATTGGCACGATCCCTGAGGGGAATCTGAAAAAGTATGAAAAGGGAGTGTTAGTCAGGGCTAAAGATATTACTCAAGCTAAAATGGTGCAACATCTACCATGCCCTGCTGACAACATGTTTGAAACGGTCAAAGCACATCATACCTTCAATTATAGTAAAGGCAGTATATATAACCATGACCTCTATGAGCTCTCTGAGGAGGAAATATTTGGGATGTGCCCTAGTTCTGTTCATAAGGTGTCCAAGTTAAAGGGTTCAGCTAACATGATACTTCTCACCTTTTTGGTTCTACCCTCCTGACCGTGTCAATACTGGCCCCCTCCATCTAGATAAAGCAGACTGGCAGCGATTTACGGAACTTAGCTCCTCTCTTCGTCCGTTGGCTGACTTTGGAACTTCCGACGAGGTTGCATCCTATTTCACTGATGCCCTACATTCTGCAGCCCTTCAATCCGTCCCCAGGACGTCTGGCCAGTTCCCTAAACGTCCTGTTCCCTGGTGGAACGCCGCTTGCACAACTGCTGTGCAAGAGAAGCGTGCTGCATTCTCTCGACTTCGTCGTCACCGTGGGGACCCCCAGTGTTTGGATGTTTTCGGGGAGCGCGTGCTCGAGCACGACGTACTTTCAAGGAGGCTCGACGAATTTCTTGGAAGGCTTATCTTTCTTCCATCACTACCAGAACTACACTCACAGAAGTCTTTAACAGAGTTCGTAAGATCTCTGGTAAGTTTTCCCCCCCTCCCCCCCCAGTGCTATCGCATGCAGGGGAGACGGTGGCGGACCCTAAGATTGTTGCTGTCCGAGTCGCCAAGCACTTTGCCAGTGCCTCTAGGAAAGATCCCATTGCACCAGGGCTCGTCATCGCCGGGATTTGGAATCACTCGGCGTTAACTTCGCTTCCACCGGAGGGGAATCTTATAATATCCCATTTTCTCTTTCCGAGCTGAAGACGGCTTTATCCCAGTGTCATGATTCCTCGCCAGGTCCAGACGACATCCCTTATGGTTTCTTACGCCACATGTCTGACTGTGGTTTTACATTTTTATTGGATCTTTACAATTTCATTTGGCGTACCGGTGATTTTCCATCTCTGTGGAGTGTGGCTGTAATTTTCCCCATTCTGAAGCCTGGGAAAGATCATCTCCAAGCAACTAACTATCGTCCTATTTCTTTAACATCCTGCATTTGTAAAGTGATGGAGAAGATGGTGAATGTCAGGCTTATGTGGTACTTGGAGAGCCGGAATTTATTGACCCCGGTGCAATATGGTTTCCGAAAGGTGCGCTCCACCTCGGATGTTCTTTATCCTTGGAATCCTCAGTTTGTGAGGCGTTTGCCAATAATCACCACCAGGTGACCGTGTTTTTGATCTGAGAAGGCCTATGACGCCGCTTGGTGTCATGGAATTTTACTTAACCTGTTTGAGTTTGGTCTTCGTGGCCGTCTCCTGTTTTTATTCAGGAGTTTTATCTCGTCGTCTTTACGGGTTAGAGTAGGGAGTACTCTTTCCGAGGTTTGTCCACTTGAGGATGGAGTACCACAGGGAAGTATTATCAGTGTTACGCTATTTGCTGTGGCTATTAATGGAGTCGTTGGTGTCCTGCCTGATTGAGTTCATATCTCCTTATATGTATACGATTTACCCAATTCGTTCTCTGTGGCAAGGATGTCGCTGATTGAACAAAAACTGCAATTGATAATTAATAGAGTCGCCAATTGGGCAAATACGCGCGGCTTTCGATTTTCGTCCTCAAAGACAGTAGCTATGTATTCTGTCGTCTTCGAGACGTTCATCCGGACCCTGACTTATATCTTGGTAATAGGCGACTGTCCTGTGTAGAGACGACTCGTTACCTCGGTTTTATTTGATAGCCGCCTAACCTGGGTGCCTCATTTACGTTACGTTAAGGCGGCTTGTCAGAAAGCCCTAAGATTACTCAATGCTAGAAAAGCTATGGTATTAACGTGCAATGGTCATCATACCAAAATATGTAGTAATTAATTATACATGTCAACCTACTTATTTTCATGAGATCATGGTATGGCCACTGAAAACATAGCTTTTTTTTATCTTGGTTCCATTACAAAATCTTAGGTCACTTGGTAAAGTGTTCACCTAAGTCCGACCCAAGCTGACAACATAAACTTTTTTTTTTTTTTTTACAGCAAAGGAGACAGTTCAAGGGCACAAAAAAAGCAAACATTAATAAAAAAAAAAGCCCGCTACTCACTGCTCCTAAAAAGAATCCAAAGAGGTGGCCGAGAGATCGGTCAGTTTCGGGAGGAGAGGTGTCCTGATACCCTCCTCTTGAAAAAGTTCAAGTCGAAGGCAGGAGGAAATACAGATGAAGGAAGATTGTTCCAGAGTTTACCAGCGTGAGGGATGAAAGAGTGAAGATGCTGGTTAACTCTTGCATAAGGGGTTTGGACAGTATAGGGATGAGCATGAGTAGAAAGTCGAGTGCAGGGAGGAGGAGGCATGCAGCGGAGGGGGGAGGCATGCAGTTAGCAAGTTCAGAAGAGCAGTCAGCGTGGAAATATCGATAGAAGATAGAAAGAGAGGCAACATTGCGGCGGAATTTAAGAGGTAGAAGACTATCAGTATGAGGAGGAGAGCTGATGAGACGAAGAGCCTTAGCCTCCACTCTGTCCAGAAGAGCTGTGTGAGTGGAGCCCCCCCACACATGAGATGCATACTCCATACGAGGGCGGACAAGGCCCCTGTATATGGACAGCATCTGTGCAGGGAAGAAGAACTGGCGGAGACGGTACAGAACGCCCAGCCTCGAGGAAGCTGATTTAGTAAGAGATGAGATATGAAGTTTCCAGTTGAGATTTTGAGTTAAGGATAGACCGAGGATGTTTAGTGTTGAGGAAGGTGATAGCTGGGTGTTGTCAAAGAATAAGGGATAGTTGTTTGGAAGATTGTGTCGAGTGGATAGGTGGAGAAACTGTGTTTTAGAGGCGTTGAAGGACACCAGGTTCTTCTTGCCCCAATCGGAAATAATAGTAAGGTCTGAGGCTAAGCGTTCTGCAGCCTCCAGCCTTGAGTCGTTAAGTTCCTGAAGGGTGGGTCTTCTATTAAAAGAAGTTGAATAATGCAGAGTGGAATCATCGGCGTAGGAATGGATAGGACAGTTCGTTTTGGAAAGAAGATCATCAATGAACAACAGAAAAAGATTGGGAGATAGGACAGAACCCTGTGGGACACCACTGTTAATAGATTTAGGGGAAGAACAGTGACCGTCTACCACGGCAGAAATAGAACGGTCAGAAAGGAAACTGGAGATAAAGGTACAGAGAGAAGGATATAAACCGTAGGAGGGTAGTTTAGAAAGCAAAGATTTGTGCCAGACCCTATCAAAAGCTTTTGATATGTCCAGCGCAATAGCAAAAGTTTCACCGAAACGGCTAAGAGAGGATGACCAAGAGTCAGTTAAGAAGGCTAGGAGATCACCAGTAGAACGCCCCTTGCGGAACCCATACTGGCGATCAGATAGAAGGTCAGAAGTGGAAAGGTGCTTTTGAATCTTTCGGTTAAGGATTGATTAAAAAGCTTTAGATAGACAAGAAAGTAAAGCAATAGGACGGTAGTTTGAGGGATTGGAACGGTCACCCTTCTTAGGTACAGGCTGTATGAAGGCATACTTCCAGCAAGAAGGAAAGGTAGATGTTGACAGGCAGAGGCGAAAGAGTTTGACCAGCCAAAGCGTGTTTGCAAGCTGAGTGCTTAGAATATTGGCATAATAATAAAAGATGCTGAAAACTGGATTCCACTACTTTATTTAATATATGAGTAATTATATACTGAATTTGTAATGGAGCCAAGATAAAAAATCTATGTTTTTCAGTGGTCATACCATGATCTCATGAAAATAAATAGGTTGACATATATAATTAATTACTACGTATTTTGTTATGACGACTATTGCATATTAATACCATAGCTTTGAACCCAATGATGAATATCTTCAAGCAAGACACAAATAGCAACAGATTGGTCACCAATTCACTCAGTAAACAAATTCATATATTCAATAAAGTAGTGGAATCCAGTTTTCAGCATCTTTTATTATTATGCCAATATTCTAAGCACTCAGCTTGCAAACACGCTTAGGTTTATGTTGTCAGCTTGGGTCGGACTTAGGTGAACACTTTACCAAGTGACCTAAGATTACTCAATGCTACCATAGAGGTACACAACATCTTTGATTGTGAGTGCATCAGAGAGCACTGGAGAGCAGCATGAATATCCTGCCTGCATCACAGACTACATAAAATGCAAATATGATCGTGCCTAAAAGGTGTTATAAGCTAATGATAATAATATATATATATATATATATATATATATATATATATATATATATATATATATATATATATATATATATATATATATATATATATATATATATATATATATATATATATATATATATATATATATATATATATATATATATATATATATATATATATATATATATATATATATATATATATATATAAAACTGTCTGCCCTAATGTCCTCCCACTTTTGAGGTCCAAATGACGACCCTGATTGTAACAACGTATCTTGTAACATCCATGACTGGGTGTCGGTGCAAATCTCCTCATTGAACACCGAGAAATTAATCTAGGCTCTAGGGAACTTGGAAAAATCCAAGTTAGAGAGTGCTGGCTGTGGTGATTGAGCCAGTGACCTTCGACATACAATGTCTGTCAGTGGAGCCAATAAAGGTAAAGGTAAAGTTGGGGCATACGCTGTAGCAGCGCGTGGCCTCGGTGCTCATCTCTGTAACATTGGCCCTTTAGCCAGTGGTGGTAGGGAGCCCATTACCCCTGGACACAGGGCCAGTGTGACATCCGGGTTACCACAGTTTCCCCAGGTAGTCATTTATCGACCAGCCGGAGAGGGAGAATGATCAGCTGGGTGAGCTGCACGCCGACTGCCCAGGCCGGGATTCGAACCCGGGCCCGCGTAGAAGCCAGGCATGCTGACCACTAGACCACGGAGGCGTATTGGAGCCCAATCTCAAGTGAACCCACTCACAATGGCACACAATTTTTATTCTGGAAAATTTTGTGATTTGAATGAATTTGCTAACCATTTCTGTCGAAAAAAAGCACAGATTATTTTTCACCCCTTCCACCCCAACCTCCTCAGTAATAAAAAAAGTGACAAAATCATAGCCTTGAGGCAGTAATATTCAGCCCCAGCATCAAAAAATTATACTGCTGCCCTATGAAAGGCATCTCTTAACTCCGATGAAGTAGGTGGTGACTGTGGTGGAGCAGCTTCATTGTCATCCCTGGCAGTGGCAGGTGTCATTGGGCCAGCAGATGATGAAGCAGTGGCAGGTGTCATTGGGCCAGCAGATGATGAAGCAGTGGCTGGTGTCATTGGGCCAGCAGATGATGAAGCAGTGGCTGGTGTCATTGGGCCAGCAGATGATGAAGCAGTGGCTGGTGTCATTGGGCCAGCAGATGATGAAGCAGTGGCTGGTGTCATTGGGCCAGCAGATGATGAAGCAGTGGCTGGTGTCATTAAATAGCAGATGATGAAGCAGTGGCTGGTGTCATTGGGCCAGCAGATGATGAAGCAGTGGCTGGTGTCATTGGGCCAGCAGATGATGAAGCAGTGGCTGGTGTCATTAAATAGCAGATGATGAAGCAGTGGCTGGTGTCATTGGGCCAGCAGATGATGAAGCAGTGGCTGGTGTCATTGGGCCAGCAGATGATGAAGCAGTGGCTGGTGTCATTGGGCCAGCAGATGATGAAGCAGTGGCAGGTGTCATTGGGCCAGCAGATGATGAAGCAGTGGCTGGTGTCATTGGGCCAGCAGATGATGAAGCAGTGGCTGGTGTCATAGGGCCAGCAGATGATGAAGCAGTGGCTGGTGTCATTGGGCCAGCAGATGATGAAGCAGTGGCTGGTGTCATTGGGCCAGCAGATGATGAAGCAGTGGCTGGTGTCATAGGGCCAGCAGATGTTGAAGCAGTGGCTGTTGCCGGAGCAGCTGATGGTATATTTTCCACAAGTAATGAACAATGTGCTGGGATGGTCTCTAGCAATACAGCAGCAGCGGGGCTGAAAAAAAGCGTCATATATTAGTCATGATTAATGCATGTAACTTAACCCCTTAACTGCGGATTTCCTGCAAGAAAACGTCACCAAACCACAGAAATGGAACAAATAGTGGTTGCTACAATTCAGTGAAGAAAATGTAGTCCTACACCTTGGGAGGGGATATCCAGTATACCAATACCACATGGGAAACACTCCACTATCCACCGCAGAGGCAAAGAAAGACCTGGGACTATTATGTAACCAGGCTAGCAGTGGAAGCCAAATCCATGCCAATCGTAGCGGATGGGTTAAATAGGTACGTAGTTGAAGAAAAAGGATCTTAAAGGTGAAATATTACTTATTAACAGAAATATTCCACTATTTGTTATTGGTTGTAAAATAATTGACTGATAAAGTGTGTATCTACAAAGAATATGAATTTAAGAGTGATTAATAAATTGTTTTAATGAGAATATAAAAGTTTTTCCCCCATAACATACAGGCCAGTCAATATTTCACTGCTTCTTGACTGTTGCTGCTGTCCTATCCCTAACACATCATCAGCTGTGTCAATGCTGAGTGGCTCTGGTACCCCTTCAAATACATGAGACGAGCAGCCTATGATGTCATCCACCAGTTTATCTACCACAGTTAATATCTGCGTATCTGTGGTGCCAC
This sequence comes from Eriocheir sinensis, assembly GCF_024679095.1. Lineage (NCBI taxonomy): Eukaryota > Metazoa > Arthropoda > Malacostraca > Decapoda > Varunidae > Eriocheir > Eriocheir sinensis. The sequence goes on from NW_026112153.1 coordinate 585,944, forward strand.
ACGTGGGGCACTCAGGTGCTGGGGAAATGTCATTGTTATGAAGGGGCAGGGTAAACCAGTGTATGCTGTGAGGCCTTGGTGTGGAAGTTCCCTGTCTGAACTGTGCAGCTAATCCCCCATACAGTGAGGTGAGGGCCTTTTACTCCCTCAGGGCTGTGCAGCTGAGAGAGTGGTGTACATGAGTGTGAATGTGTGAGTGTGTGCCTGTCTTGGCTAAAACCCTTCATTGGGGGAAGATAGCCAAGGTATTTCGATAGATTGATAGTCATTGACAGATGAACATCAAAAAAAATTATATATAAAATATACAGTTCACTGCTATGAACTTATTAACTTTAAGCTGAAATAAAGGCATTGTGGCCAGTATAGCTGCATTCTGTGAGCACATAAAAAACTAACTAATATAAGTTTTACATTTAAAGACATAACAACTAAAAAAAATACGTCTGCCGCTGCTCATTCTTGCACTTGGTAATGCGAGGCTTTGATTTTTGTTGTACGTTGTACCAACGCCTCTTACAGTCATCCTGCGTACGGGGTCCACTCCCAGGGAAGGCACTGTCAAGGTATAAATGTAAAGCGAGTATCTTAATCGTTTCACTATGGCATGCTATTTATTTCCCATACCTTCTCCAATAACATTTAATACATGCTGTGATGGAAATCTAAATCAGTACCGGTATTTTATTTACATGCATCATAAGACATTAACGTTTTAGTTGTTATGAACATGGCCAAAAATACTACTTTTCATTACCTACTTTTCTAAAATGCTTTTCTCTAAGTAGGATGATATTACACAATACAGCTATACAAAAAAATTCAAAGCATTAATCTTAATTCCATTCTTTTGAGTACTTCTAACCTAACATTATATCACCAGAAACTGTTTTACGAATGCTATCAAAATAATATTATAATCTTACTTTACCATTCTCATCAAATCTACCTATTCCGATATAGTCTTAACATAAAATATTTGTAAAAGTGTTGAGAGTCTGGCATGCCCAACCCACCCACCCCCCAAAAAAAATATAAATAAGGAATAAATAAAATAACAGGTAAATATGACTTGACTCTCTTATACTAACCCCCTTTCCACCCTATCAAACTTGGGGACCTACCATGTTAGGTTAGGACGTGTTTGGTAGGACATGTTTAGCAGGAGTTGGTTTAGTTATGTTAGATTGTTGAGGGAGTGGGGGTTGCAGCAGAAATGGTCATGATGATGCTATTCACATGGAGCAGTAGGAAAAAGTATGTCCTGTTTGGAAACTCTGTGGTTGTGTTTGTATACAAAAATACCCATTTGACGAGGTTAGGTTAGTTTGCAAGTTACTTGAATCATGGATATGAATATGTAACAAAAAATAAAAGCGTTAACCTTAATTTCATTATCTTGAGTACATTCCAATCTAACATTATATCACCATAATCTGTTTGGCCAATGCTATAAATATACTATTTTAATCTTACTTTACCGTTCTCACGAAACCTACCTATTCCCATATAGTCTTGACATAAAGTACTTGTAAAAGTGTCCATAGTCTGGCATGCCTAGCATCCCCCCCAATAAAAATAGATAAAGAATAAAAAAGGGCAAATATGCCTTAACTTTCTATACCAACCCCCTCTTCCCCCCCAACAAACTTGGCATGTTACGTTAGGAGGTGTTCGGTAGGACGGGGCAGGGGGACCTACCATGTTAGGTTAGGATGGGTCAGGTAGGACAGGTTTAGCAGGAGTTGGTTTAGTTATGTTAGATTGTTGAGGGAGTGGGGGTTGCAGCAGAAATGGTCATGATGATGCTATTCATGTGAAGCAGTAGGAAAAAGTATGTTCTGTTTGGAAACTCTGTGGTTGTGTTTGTATACAAAAATACCCATTTGACGAGGTTAGGTTAGTTTGCAAGTTACTTGAATCATGAATATGTGAATATGTAACAAAAAAATAAAAGCATTAACCTTAATTTCATTATCTTGAGTACATTCCAATCTAACATTATATCACCATAATCTGTTTGACCAATGCTATAAATATACTATTTTAATCTTACTTTACCATTCTCACAAAACCTACCCATTCCCATATAGTCTCGACATAAAGTACTTGTAAAAGTGTCCATAGTCTGGCATGCCTAGCATCCCCCCCCCCCCCAATAAAAAAAAGAATAAATAAATAAAGAATGAAAACGGGGCAAATATGCCATAACTATCTATACCAACCCCCTCTTCCCCCCCAACAAACTTGGCATGTTAAGTTAGGATGTGTTCGGTAGGACAGGGCAGGTTTGGCATGGTTAGATTTAGTTATGTTAGGTTGTTGAGGGAGAGGGGGTTGTGGCAGAAATGGTCATAATGAAACTATTCAGATACAGAATGAAAAGGTATGTTCTGTTTGGAAGGTCAGTGGTTGTGTTATTATGCAAAAAATACCCAATTGATTAGGTTAGGTTAGTTTGTAAGCTAACTGAAGCATGACTATGTGATTACCAACCTTGTTACAGCTTCTGCCACTTCAGTCCACGCTCTCTTCTTATCCTCAGGGGTGATGCTCTTCCCATAACACCCTCTGATTGTACGTATTTTTTCATGAATTTGACGTAAGAAGACCGTTTCATCTGGCGACCAATTAAACTTACTCCTTTTCTGCGCTGGTTCTCCGGCCCGTAGATCATTGGGGCAGATGACGTGGTTATGGTGCGGTAATTTCAGCAGAGCAAGTCGTGACGCAGGCGGGGAGATAAGGGTATTGACGAGTGACGGAGTAAAAACAGCCTTTGAGGCTGCTTCTATCTGCCACAAAACTCAGTATTTTCTTGTGTTTGCCATTTATTATGTTTCTGTTGTACATTTATACATCTTTTCTTTATTTTTCTTTTGAAATATATACTTAATTCATGTCGGATGTTTACGTTTTGCACGGAGGCGTCCTTAGCAACGAGCCCGCCATAAAGAAGAAGAAGAAGAAGATAATAGTAGCCAGGATTTGCTAATACCTACACTCAAAGTTGACGAGGATAGCTTTTACTCTTAATAATTTGATACTATTAGCTTTGATAGTAACTTTAAGAGTAAAAGTTAATAGCTCTCGAGGATACGGGCCTTGGGCCGACCATCAGGCCCCACCAGGAAGATGCCTACCGGCGCAACAGGCAGCGACGTAAAAAAAAAAAAAAAAAAAAAACTGAGCTTGATGGTGCCACTCTCCTACAGGGTCAGACTAGTGCAATCCAGCATTTCACTATCATTGTTATAACACCTCCAAGGCTCTCTGCAGCACAAGACAGCTTTTGAGTCTCTTGCACTGAGCCAGTGAGTGCCACCTTCATTCAATGTCAAATTAGTGCTGTCCAGCTTATCACTAGCATAGTTATAACAACTCCAAGCCTCTCTGCAGCACATGGCACCTTCTGACTCCCTAGCACAGACCCAGAGAGTGCCACATTCCTACACCTTCATCTTCCTACATTGCCAGATTAATGCAGTCCAGCATTTTACTAGCACTGGGGAGGCGGTAACTGAAAGGATAGCATTACACCCCAGCGTTCAAGAGCTCCAGGATGGACGTGGGCTTGAATCCTAGCCGCCGCACAGCTAAGGATTTTCAGTCACCGCCGAGTGGCTTAAGACTACACCGACTGGCCTGACGACCAGCCATCAACCAGGGCTCTAGATAACCTCGCCAAAGGAGGCTCAAAGATGAGTTCCGGGGGACAGCATCAGTCAACACAAGATAGTGCAACTATTAACACTCGCCTGCGCCTGAGCTGGGCCGACCATCAGCCCCCACCGGGAAGAAACCTACCGGAGCAATAATAATAATTATAACACCTCCAAGCCTCTCTGCAGCACATGACACCTGATTCCCTAGCACTGAGCCAGAAAGTGCCACCTTCCTACACCTTTACTTTCCTACAGGGTCAGATAAGTGCAGTCCAGCCTTTCATTAGCATAGTTATGACACCTCCAAGCCTCTATGTAGCACATGACACCTTCTGATTTCCTAGCACAGAGCTTCACAGTGCCACCTTCCGACACCTTCACCTTCCTTCAGGATCAGATTGGTGCAGTCCAGCCTTCACCAGCATAATTATAACACTTCCAAGGCCCTCTGCAGCACTTGACACTTTCGGATGCCCGACCACTGAGCTTGAAAGTACCACCTTCCTACACTTTCACCTTCCTACAGGGTCAGATTAGTGCAGTCCAGCCTTTCAGTAGTATAGTTATAACACCTCCAAGCCTTTCTGCAGTACATGACACCTTTTGATTCCCTAGCACTGAGCCAGAGAGTGCCACCTTCGTATAGGGTCAGATTAGTGCAGTCTAGATTTTCATTACCATAGTTATAACACCTCCAAGCCTTTCTGCAGTACATGACAACTTTTGATTCCCCAGCACTAGCGCAGAGAGTGCAACCTTCGTACAGGGACAGATAAGTGCAGTCCAGCCTTTCACTAGCATAGTTATAACACCTTCAAGCCTCTCTGCACCACATGCCACCTTCTGATTCCATAAAACTGAGCCAAAGAGTGCCACCTTCCAACACTTTCACCTTCCTACATGGTGAGATTAGTTCAGTCTCGCCTTTCACTAGAATAGTTATAACACTCCAAGCCTTTCTGCAGCACATGACACCTGATTAAATAGTACTGTGCTTGAGAGTGCCACCTTCCTAAACCTTCACATTCCTTCAGTGACAGATTAGTGTAGTCAAGTCTTTCACTAACATAGTTATAAGACCTCTAAGCCTCTCTGCAGCACATGACATCTTCTGTTTCCTTATCACTGAGCCAGAGAGGGCCACCTTCCTGCACCTTCACCTTCCTCCAGGGTCAGATTAGTGCAGTCCAGCCTTTCGCTAGCATAGTTATAACACCTCGAATCCTCTCTACACCACATGACACCTTTTGATTCACTAGCCCTGAGCCAGAGAGTGCCACCTTCTTACAGGTTAGATTAGTGTTGTCCAGCCATTCACTATCATATTTATATCACTTCCAAGCCTCTCTGCAGCACATGACACCTTCTGATTCCCTAACCCTGTGCCAGAGAGTGCCACTTTCCTAAACCTTCAGCTTCTTACAGGGTCAGATTAGTTCAGTCAAGCCTCTCATTAGCATGTTATAACACCTCCGAGCCTTTCTGCAGCACATGACACCTTCTGATTCCCTAGCACTGACCTTGAGAGTGCCATCTTCCTACACCTTCTCCTTCCTAAGGGGTCAGATTAGTGCAGTCCAGCGTTTCACTAGCATAGTTATAAAACTTCCAAGCTACTCTGTAGCACATGACACCTTCTGATTCCCTAGCACTGAGATTGACCTTTCTACACCTGCACCTTCCTACAGGGTCAGATTAGTGCAGTCCATCCTTTCACTAATATAGTTATAACACTTCCAAGCCGCTCTGCAGCACATGACACCTTCTGATTCCCTAGCACTGAACCAGAGAGTGCCACCTTCCTACAGGGACAAAATAGTGCAGTCCAGCCTTTCACTAGCCTAGTTTAAACACCTTTCAAGCCTCTCTGTATCACATGACACCTTCTGATTCCTTAGCACGTACAGAGCCAGGTAGTGCCAACTTACTAGACCTTCACCTTCCTACAACCTTAGAAAAGTGCAGTCCAGCCTTTCACTAGCATAGTTATATCACCTCCAAGCCTCCCTGCCGCACATGACACATTCTAATTTCCTAGCACAGTGCTTGGCAGTGCCACCTTCCTACATCTTCACTTTCGTACAGGGTCTGATTAGTACAGTCCAGCCTCTCAGCAGCATAATTATAACACCTCCAAGTCTCTCTGCAGCACATGACACATTCTGATTCCCTAGCACTAAGCCAGAGAGTCCCACCTTCCTACACCTTCACCTTCGTCAGATTAGTGCAGTCCAGCCTTTCACTAGCATAGCTGTAACACCTCAAAGCCTCTCTGCAACATATACGACCTTTTGATTCCCTTTGAGCCAAAGAGTGCCACCTTCCTAGATAGCCAGATTAGTGCAGTCCAGTCGTTCACTATCATAGTTATAACACCTCTAAGCCTCTCTGCAGCACATGACACCTTCAGATTCCCTATCACTGAGCTTGAGAGTGCCACTTTTCTAAAGGGTTAGATTAGTGCAGTCCAGCATTTCACTAGCATAGATATAACACCTCCAAGCCTCTCTGCAGCACATGGCACCTTCTGATTCCCTAGCACTGAGCCAGAGACTGCCACTTTCCTACACCTTCACCTTTTTACAGGGTCAGAATAGTGCAGTCTAGCCAATCACTAGCATAGTTATAACACCTCCAAGCCTCATTGCAGCACATGGCACCTTCTTTTTCCTGAGCATTGAGCCAGAGAGTGCCACATTCCTACAGGTCAGATTAGTGCTGTCCAGCCTTTCACTAGCATAGGTATAACACCTACAAGCCTCTCTGCAGCACATGACACCTTCTGATTCCCTATGAATGAGCCAGATAGTGCCACCTTTCTACAGTGTCAGATTACTGCAGTCCAGCTGTTGTATAGTCATTACACCTCAGCGGCACCGAAGCACTGAGCAGCTCTTCGGAACAGCAATCCGAGGATACATGTACTGCCAAGGCCCGAGGATCGGACATTCCCTGTCTGGCCTCTTTATAGAATACATCGCAACCCCCGCTCCTTCGTGTGTGTCATTCACTCCTCAACACGTGGCGACGAGGATGGGATTCTGAAGGAATCAAGTGAAACCCCGAGGACGAGAATGGGAGCAATAATTGGAGCGGTGGAGCAGTACTCAGGGGGAGAAGATTTCGAGGCCTATACAGAAAGGTTCGAAGAGTTCCTGGAGGTCAGTAATATCACCGAGGAGAATCGGAAACGGGCGTTGTTCCTGACTGTCTGCGGCCCGACGGTGTATCAATTACTGAGGAACCTGTGCGCCCTGGGGAAACCCTCTGAGAGGACACTGAAGGAATTGATTCGTCTCGCTACTCAGCACTATGCGCCCAAAGTTTCAGTGGTGGTGGAAAGGTTCAAATTCAACTCTGAAAATCAAAGGGAAACCCTGACAATCAGCAGTTACGTGGCAGAACTGAAGAGGAAAGCTTCCAACTGCAGCTTTGGGGCAAACTTAACAGAGCAGCTTCGAGAAAGATTCGTCGGTGGAGTGTCGAGCGAACGGATCCGGCGGAGGCTGTTACGAGAGGGCGACGACTTAACTTGGGACAAAGCGTGCAAATTGGCATTATCGATGGAGGCAGCAACCACGGAGGCGAAGGTGCTGGGAGGGGAGCACAAAGAAGCCCAGGTGAACAGAGTGGAGCCGCCGCGAACGAAGCCCGGGAACCAGAAAGAACCAACGAGCAGGTGGGACAAGGCCAGGTTGCAAAACAAGTACTTGCCTCGTGAGGGGGCACGTAGTAGTGTAACTTGTAATCGGTGTGGCAGTAGTTACCACAAGGCAACGGAGTGCCCATTTAAGGATAGGGAATGCTTCAGGTGCAGTCGTAAAGGCCACACCAGGCGAATGTAATGTGTCCACGGCGAGGCAGAGTAAATAGCGTGGATGATGAGGAGCAAGAGATTAGTGATGAGGAAGAGAGGGTGGAGGTGTTTGGTATTTTACAGCTGCCTGGACAACAGCCTGGATAACACCTCCAAGCCTCTCTGCAGCACATGACACCTGATTCCCTAGCACTGAGCCAGAAAGTGCCACCTTCCTACACCTTTACTTTCCTACAGGGTCAGATAAGTGCAGTCCAGCCTTTCATTAGCATAGTTATGACACCTCCAAGCCTCTATGTAGTACATGACACCTTCACTTTTGATTCACTAGCCCTGAGCCAGAGAGTGCCACCTTCCTACACAATCACCTTCGTACCTGGTCAGATTAGTGCAGTCCAGCTTACACTAGCATAGTTATAACACATCCAAGCCTCTCTCCAGCAAATGACACTTTGTGACTCCCTAGCACTGAGGCAGTGTCAGCTTCCTACAGGATGAGATTAGTGAAGTCAAGCCTTTCACTAGCATAGTTACAAAACCTCCAAGCCTCTCTGCAGCTCATACGACCTTTTGATTCCCTAGCACTGAGCCAAAGAGTGCCACCTTCCTACAACTTCACCTTCCTAGAGGGCGAGATTAGTGCAGTCCAGTCGTTCACTATCATAATTATAACACCTCCAAGCCTCTCTGCAGCACATGACACCTTCTGATTCCCTAGCACTGAGCTTTAGAGTGACACTTTCCTATAGGGTCAGATTAGTGCGGGTGATCTTGGACATATTCCTCTTACTCATCCCCCCTCCTACTCCTTTATGCCTGTTATTAGGATTTTTAGGAATGATGTTTTCTATGCCCTCTCTGACCTCAACTCTCAGAAGGCTTATGGACCTGATAGAGTGTCTCCTATTGTCCGTAAAAACAGTACCTGGTCAAACTCTCTCGCCTCTGCCTATCAACATCTACCTTTCCTTCCAGCTGGAAGTACGCCTTCGCACAGCCTGTGCCTAGGAAGGGTGACCGTTCCAATCCCTCAAACTACCGCCCTATAGCTTTACTTTCCTGTGTATCTAAAGCTTTTGAATCAATCCTTAACCGGAAGATTCAAAAGCACCTTTCCACTTTTAACCTTCTATCTGACCGCCGGTATGGGTTCCACATGGGGCGTTCTACTGGCGATCTTCTTGCTCTCTTAACTGATTCTTGGTCATCTTTTCTTAGCCGTTTCGGTGAAACTTTCTATGTTGCGCTAGACATATCGAAAACACTCGATAGAGTCTTGCACAAGTCTTTGCTTTCTAAACTGACCTCTTTCGGATTCTATCCTTCTCTCTGTTCCTTTATCTCTAGTCTACTTTCCGGCCGTTCTATCTCTGCGGTGGTAGACGGTCACTGTTCTCAGGAACTTATTAACATTGGTGTTCCACAGGGCTCTGTCCTATCACCCACTATCCTCCTGTTATTCTTCAATGATCTTCTTTCCATAACAAACTGTCCTATCCACTCATACGCTGATGACTCCACTCTGCATTATTCAATTTCTTTCAATAGAGAACTCTCTTAACAGGAATTACATGACTCCAAGCTGGAGGCTGCACAACGCTTAACCTCAGACCTTACTAACATTTCCGAGTGGGGTAAAAGGAACCTTGTGCACTTTTTTTTTTTTTTTACGTCGCGGCCTATTGCGCCGGTAGGCTTCTTCCTGCCGGATCCTGATGGTCGGTCCAAGGCTTCTTCCCAGTGGGTCCTGATGGTCGGCCCAGCCCGTTCTGGCACAGGCGAGTGTTTATAGTGGCGCCATCTTGCATTGGCTCATGCTGCCCTCCCGGAGCTCATCTTTAATCCTAGAATCTGGAGTCCGGGTTGATAGGTGGTCTTCTGGACAGCATGTGGGTAGTTTTAAGCCAGTCGGCGGCCGCTGAAAAATCCTAGCTTGGTGGCATCAGTCGGGGATTGAACTCGTGTCTTCCTAAACGCGGGACCGTCTCGCTATCCGTTCAGCCACCGCCTCTGTAATGCACCAAAAACACAATTTATCCACTTATCAACTCGACGCAATCTTCCAAACACCCTTACCCCCGATTATTCGACAACACTCAGCTGTCACCATCTTCAACACTAAACATCCTCGGTCTATCCTCAACTCAAAATCTTAACTGAAAACTTTACATCTCGTCTCTCACTAAATCAACTTCTTCAAAGTTGGGCGTTCTGTATCGTCTCCGCCAGTTATTCTCCCCCGCACACATGCTATCCATATACAGTGGCATTGTCCGACCTCGTATGGAGTATGCATCTCATGTGTGTTGGGGCTCTACTCACACAGCTCTCTTGGACAGAGTGGAGTCTAAGGCTCTTCGTCTCATCAGCTCTCCTCCTCATACTGATAGTCTTCGACCTCTTAATTTCCGCCGCAATGTTGCCTCCCTTTCTATCTTCTATCGATATTTTCAGGCTGACTGCTCTTCTGAACTTGCTAACTGATTGCCTCCCCCCATCCCGCGGCCCCGGTGCACCCGACCTTCTACTCATGGTCATCCCTATACTGACCAAACCCCTTATGCAAGAGTTAACCAGCATAATCACTCTTTCATCTCTCACGTGGGTAAACTCTGGAACAATCCTACTTCTTATGTATGTCCTCCTGCCTACGACTTGAAAACCTCTCCTCCCGAAATTGACCTCTCTTTCGGCCACCTCTTTGGATTATTTTTGTGAGCAGCGAGTAGCGGGCTTTTTTTTTATTATTGCTTACTTTACCCTTGAGCTGTCTCATTTGTTGTAAAAAAAATAGTTATAACACCTCCAAGCCGCTCTGCAGCACATGACACCTTCTGATTCCCTACCACAGACCTTCAGAGTGCCACATTCCTACACCTTTACCTTCTTGCAGGGTCAGATTAGTGCAGTCCAGCCTATCACTAGCTTAGTTATAACACCTACAAGACTCTGCAGCACATATCTCCTCCTGACACCCTAGCACTAAGGCAGAGAGTACCACCTTCCTACGCCTTCACCTTTCTACAGGGTCAGATTAGTGCAGTCCAGCCTTTCAGTAGCATTGTTATAACACCTCCACGCCATTCTGCAGCACATGACACCTGATTCCCTAGCACTGAGCTTGAGAGTGCCACCTTCCTACTGGCTCAGATTAGTGCAGTACAGCCTTTCACTAGCATAATTATAACAACCCCATGCCTCTCTGCATCATATGACACCTGACTCCCTAGCAAAGAGTTCGAGATTGCCACCTTCCTGCAGAGTCACTTTCCTACAGGGTCAGATTAGTGCAGTCCAGCCTTTCACTAGCATAGTTATAACACCTCGAAGCCTCTATGCGGCACATGACAACTGATTCCCTAGCTCCAAGCCAGAGCCACCTTCCTACACCTTAACCCTCCTACTGTGTCAAATTAGTGCAGCCCAGCCTTTCACTAGCATAGTAATAACACCGCCAAGCCTCTCTGCAGCACATGCCACCTTCTGATTCCTTAGCACAGCGCTTGAGAGTGTCACCTTCCTATTGGGTCAGATTAGTGCTGTACATCCTTTCACATGCATAGTTATAACACATCCAAGCCTCTCTGCAGCACATGACACCTTCTGATTCCCTAGCACAGAGCTTGAGAGTGCCACCTTCCTATTAAGTCAGATTAGTGCTGTACATCCTTTCACTAGCATAGTTATAACACCTCCAAGCTTCTCTGCAGCACATACCACCTTCTGATTCCCAAGCAAAGAGCTTGAGAGTGCCACCTTCCTATTGGTTCAGATTAGTGCTGTACATCCTTTCACATGCATAGTTATAACACATCCAAGCCTCTCTGCAGCACATGACACCTTCTGATTCCCTAGCACAGAGCCAGAGAGTGCCACTTTCCAAAAGGGTCAGATTAGTGTAGTCGACCCTTTCATTAGCATAGTTATAACACCTCCAAGCCTCTCAGCAGCACATGACACCTTCTAATTCCCTAGCACTGAGCTTGAGAGTGCCACCTTCCTCAACCTTCTCCTTCCTACAGAGTTAGATTTGTGCAGTCCAGCCTTTCACTAGCATAGGTATAACATCTCCAATACTCTCTGCAGCACATGACACCTTCTGATTCCTTAGCACTGAGCCAGAGAGTGCCACCTACCTACAGTGCCATATGAGTGTAGTCCAGCTTTTCATTAGCATAGTTATAACAACTCAAATGCTCTCTGCAGGTCATGACACCGGATTTCCTTGCAATGAGCCAGAGAGTGCCACCTTCCTACTGCTGCACCGTCCTACAGGGCCAGGTTAGTGCAGTCCAGTCTTTCACTAGCATATTTATAACACCCCCAAGCCTCTCTACAGCACATGACTCCTTCTGATTCCCTACCATAAAACTTGAGAGTGCCACCTTACTACACCTTCACCTTCTTACAGGATCAGATTAGTGCAGTTTTGCCTTTCACTAGTTTAGTTATAACACCACCAAGCCTCTCTGCAGCACATGACACCTGCTGATTCCCTAGGACTGAGACAGAAAATGCCACCTTCCGACACCTTAACCTACCTACAGGGTCAGATTAGTGTAGTCTAGCCTTTCGCTGACATAATTATAACACCACCATGCCACTCTGCAGCACATGACACCTCCTGATTCCCTAGCACTGATCCTGAGAGTGCCACCTTCCTAAAGCTTCTCCTTCCTACAGGGTCAGATTAGTGCAGTCAAGCCTTTCAATAGCATAGTTATAACACCTCAAAGCCTCTCTGCAGCACATGACACTATATATTCCCTAGCACTGAGCAACAGAGTGCCACCTTCCTACACCTTCATTTTCCTACAGGGTCATATTAGTGCAGTCCAGCCTTACACTAGCATAGTTATGACACCTCCAAGCCTCCCTGCAGCACATGACATATGATTCCCTAGCACAGAGCCAGAGAGTGCCACCTTCCTACACCTTCACATTCCTACAGGGTCAGATTAGTGTAGTCCAGCATTCCACTAGCATAGTTATAATACATCAAAGCCTCTCTGCAGTACATGACACCTGATTCCCTAGCACAGAGCCAGAGAGTGCCACCTTCCTAAGCCTTCACCTTCCTACAGGGTCAGATTAGTGCGGTCCAGCTTTTACCTAGCATAGTTATAACACCTCCAAGCCTCTCTGCAGCACATGACACCTTCTGACTCCTTAGCACTGAGCCAGAGAGTGCCACCTTCCTATAGGGTCAGATTAGTGCAGTCCAATATTTACCTATCATAGTTATAACACCTCCAAGCCTCTCTGCAGCACATTACACCTTATGATTCCTTAGCACTGAGCCAGAGCGTGCCACCTCCTTACACCTTCACCTCCCTACAGGGTAAGATTAGTGCAGTCCAGCCTTTCACTAGCAAAGTTATAACATCTCCAAACCTCTCTGCAACACATGAGACCTGACTCCATAGCACTGAGACAGAGAATGCCACCTTCCTACGGGGTCAGATTAGTGCGGTCCAGGCTTTCACTCGTATGGTTATAACACCTCAAAGCTTCTCTGCAGTACATCACACCTTCTGATTCCCTTGCACTGAGCCAGAGAGTGCCACCTTCCGACACATTCACCATCCAACAGGGTCAGATTAGTGCAGTCAAGTCTGTCAGTAGCATAGTTATAAAAACTCCAAGCCTCTCTGCAACACATGACACCTTCTGATTCCCTAGCACTGAGCCAGAGAGTGCCAACTTTCTACAGGGTCAGATTAGTGAAGTCCAGTATATCACTAGCATGGTCATAACACATCCAAGTCTATTTGCAGCGCATGACACCTTTTGATTCCCTAGCACTGAACCAGAGAGTGCAACCTCCATACAGGGTCAAAGTAGAGCAGTCCAGCCTTTCACTAGCATAGTTATAACACCTTCACACCTCTCTGCAGCACTTGACACATTCTAATTCCTTGGCACTGAATCAGGAAATGCCATCTTCTTAAAGGGTCAGATTAGTGCAGACCAGTATTCATGAGCATAGGTAAAGCACCTTCAAGCCACTCTGCAGCACATGACACCTTCCTTGCTTATCACTAGCATAGTTATAACACCTCCAAGCCTCTCTGCAGCACATGACACCTTCTGATTCCCTAGAACTAACCTTGAGAGTGCAACAGTCCTACAGGGTCAGATCAGTGCAGTCCAGCCTTTTACTGGCATAGTTATAACACCTCCAAGCCTTTCTGCAGCAGATGACACCTTCTGATTCCCAAGCACTGCGCCAGAGTGCCACCTTCCTATAGGGTCAGATTAGTGCAGTCCAATATTTACCTATCATAGTTATAACACCTCCAAGCCTCTCTGCAGCACATGACACCTTATGATTCCTTAGCACTGAGCCAGAGAGTCCCACCTTCCTACACCTTCACCTTCCTAGAGGCCCAGATTAGTGCAGATATTAATTTTATTATAGTTATTATAGCACCCAAACAACGACAGACACCACCGCCGGGCACACACACAGAACAACAGACACCACCGCCGGGTACACACACAGAACAACAGACACCACCGCCGGGCACACACACAGAACAACAGACACCACCGCCGGGCACACACACACACAACAACAGACACCACCGCCGGGAACACACACAGAACAACAGACACCACCGCCGAACACACACACAGAACAACAGACACCACCGCCGGGAATACACACAGAACAACAGACACCACCGCCGGGAATACACACAGAACAACAGACACCACCGCCGGGAAAACACACAGAACAACAGACACCACCGCCGGGAATACACACAGAACAACAGACACCACCGCCGGGAATACACACAGAACAACAGACACCACCGCCGGGAATACACACAGAACAACAGACACCACCGCCGGGAACACACACAGAACAACAGACACCACCACCGCCGGGAACACACACAGAACAACAGACACCACCGCCGGGAACACACAGAACAACAGACACCACCGCCGGGAATACACACAGAACAACAGACACCACCGCCGGGAACACACACAGAACAACAGACACCACCGCCGGGAACACACACAGAACAACAGACACCACCGCCGGGAATACACACAGAACAACAGACACCACCGCCGGGAATACACACAGAACAACAGACACCACCGCCGGGAATACACAGAACAACAGACACCACCGCCGGGAATACACACAGAACAACAGACACCACCGCCGGGAATACACACAGAACAACAGACACCACCGCCGGGCACACACACAGAACAACAGACACCACCGCCGAGCACACACAGAACAACAGACACCACCGTGGCACACACACAGAACAACAGACACCACCGCCGGGAACACACACAGAACAACAGACACCACCGCCGGGTACACACACACAACAGACACCACCGCCGGGTACACACACACAACAACAGACACCACCGCCGAACACACACACACAACAGACACCACCGCCGACACACACACAACAACAGACACCCCCGCCGGTAGCACACACACAACAACAAACACCACCGCCGGGCACACACACACAACAACAGACACCACCGCCGGGCACACACACACAACAACAAACACCACCGCCGGGCACACACACACAACAACAGACACCACCGCCGGGCACACACACACAACAACAGACACCACCGCCGGGCACACACACAACAACAGACACCACCGCCGGGCACACACACACAACAACAGACACCACCGCCGGGCACACACACCGAACAACAGACACCACCGCCGGGCACACACACAACAACAGACACCACCGCCGGGCACACACACACAACAACAGACACCATCACCAGGCACACACACACAACAACAGACACCACCGCCGAGCACATATACAGAACAACAGACACCACCGCCGGGTACACACACACAACAGACACCACTGACGGGCACATACTCACAACGACAGACACCACCGACGGGCAAACACCCACAACGACAGACACCTACGCCGGCCACACACTCACAACGACAGACACCACCGCCGGGCAAACACCCACAACAACAGACACCACTGCCGAGCACACACACACATGACAGACACCACCGCCGGGAACACACAGAACAACAGACACCACCGCCGAACACACACACAGAACAACAGACACCACCGCTGGGAACACACACAGAACAACAGACACCACTGCGGGGTACACACACAAAACAACAGACACCACCGCCGGTCACACACACAGAACAACAGACACCACCGCCGGGACCACCGCCGAGGACACACACAGAACAACAGACACCACCGCCGAGCACACATACAGAACAACAGACACCACCGCCGGGTACACACACACAACAGACACCAATGCCGGGTACTCACACAGAACAATAGACACCACCGCCGGGTACACACACACAACAACAGACACCACCGCCGAGGACACACACAGAACTACAGACACCACCGCCGGGCACACACACACAACAACAGACACCACCGCCGGGT
The DNA here is from genome assembly GCF_024679095.1 of Eriocheir sinensis. Taxonomy (NCBI): domain Eukaryota; kingdom Metazoa; phylum Arthropoda; class Malacostraca; order Decapoda; family Varunidae; genus Eriocheir; species Eriocheir sinensis. Next base: position 601,888 of record NW_026112153.1, read on the forward strand.
ACACACACACAACAACAGACACCACCGCCGGGAACACACACACAACAACAAACACCACCGCCGGGCACACACACACAACAACAAACACCACCGCCGGGAAAACACACACAACAACAAACACCACCGCCGGGCACACACACACAACAACAAACACCACCGCCGGGCACACACACACAACAACAGACACAACCACCGGGCACACACTCACAACGACAGACACCACCGCCGGGCAAACACCCACAGCGACAGACACCTACGCCTGGCACACACACACAACAACAGACACCATCGCCGGGCACACGCACAAAAACAAAAATCACCGCCGGGTACACACACACAACAACAGACACCACCGCAAAGCACACACACACAACAACAGACACCACCGCCGGGCACACACACACAACAACAGACACCACCGCCGGGCACACACACACACAACAACAAACACCACCGCCGGGCACACACACACAACAACAAACACCACCGCCGGGCACACACACAACAACAGACACCACCGCCGGGCACACACACAACAACAGACACCACCGGGCACACACACAACAACAAACCCCACCGCCTCGGACACACACACAACAACAAACACCACCGCGGGTCACACTCACACAACAACAGACACCACCGCCGGGCACACACACACAACAACAGACACCACCGCCGGGCACACACACACAACAACAGACACCACCGCCGGGCACACACACAACAACAGACACCACCGCCGGGCACACACACACAACAACAGACACCACCGCCGGGCACACACACACAACAACAAACACCACCGCCGGGCACACACACACAACAACAGACACCACCGCCGGGCACACACACAACAACAGACACCACCGCCGGGCACACACACACAACAACAGACACCAAAACCGGGCACACACACACAACAACAGACACCACTGCTGGGCACACACACACAGAAACAGACACCACCGCCGGGCACACACACACAACAACAGACACCACCGCCGGGCACACACACACAACAACAGACACCACCGCCGGGCACACACACACAACAACAGACACCACCGCCGGGCACACACACAACACACCACCGGGCACACACACAACAACAGACACCATCACCGGGCACACACACACAACAACAGACACCATTACCAGGCACACACAAACAACAACAGACACCACCGCTGGGCACACACACACAGCAACATACACCACCGCCGGGCACGCCCCCAAAATGACAGGCCCGTTACACAAACACAACAACAGACACCACCGCTAAGCACAGACACACAACAACAGACACCAACGCCGCGCACACACACACAACTACAGACACCACCGCCGGGCACAAACGCACAACAACAGACACCACCGCCGGGCACACACACACAACAACAGACACCACCGGGCACACACACACAACAACAGACACCACCGCCGGGCACACACACAACAACAGACACAACCACCGGGCACACACTCACAACGACAGACACCACCGCCGGGCAAACACCCACAACAACAGACACCACCGCCGGCCACACACACACAACAACAGACACCACCGCCGGGCACACACACAACAACAGACAGCACCGCGCACACACACACAACAACAGACACCACCGCCGGGCACACACACACAACAACAGACACCACGGCCTGGCACACACACACAACAACAGACACCACCGCCGGGCACACACACACAACAACAGACACCACCGCCGAGCACACACTACAACAGACACCACCGCCGGGCACACACACAGAACAACAGACACCACCGCCGGGCACACACTAACAACAACAGACACCACCGCCGGGCCAACACACACAGAACAACAGACACCACCGCCGGGTACACACACAGAACAACAGACACCACCGCCGGGCACACACTCAGAACAACAGACACCACTGCCGGGAACACACTCAGAACAACAGACACCACCACCACCGCCGGGAACACACACAAAACAACAGACACCACCGCCAGGTACACACACAGAACAACAGACACCACCGCCGGGCACACACACAGAACAACAGACACCACCGCCGAGGACACACACAGAACAACAGACACCACCGCCGGGCACACACACACAACAACAGACACCACCGCCGGGTACACACACAACAGACACCACCGCCGGGCACACACACAGAACAACAGACACCACCGCCAAGCACACACACACAACAACAGACACCACCGCCGGGCACACACACACAACAACAGACACCACCGCCGGGCACACACACACAACAACAGACACCACCGCCGGGCACACACACAAAAACAGACACCACCGCCGAGCACACACAACAGACACCACCGCCGGGCACACACACAACAACAGACACCACCGCCGGCACACACACAAAACAACATACACCAACGCCGGGACACACAGAACAAAAGACACCACCGCCAAGCACACACACAACAACAGACACCACCGCCGGGCACACACACACACAACAACAGACACCACCGCCGGCACACACACAACAACAAACATAACCGCCGGGCACACGCACACATGACAGACACCACCGCCGAGCACACACACACATGACAGACACCACCGCCGAGCACACACACAGAACAACAGACACCACCGCCGAGAACACACACAACAACAGACACCACCGCCGAACACACACACAGAACAACAGACACCACCGCCTGGCACACACACAGAACAACAGACACCACCGCCGAGCACACATACAGAACAACAGACACCACCGCCGGTAACACACAGAAAAACAGACACCACCGCCGGGACCACCGCCGAGGACACACACAGAACAACAGACACCACCGCCGAGCACACACACACAACAACAGACACCACCGCCGGGTACTCACACATAACAACAGACACCACCGCCGGGCACACACAGAACAACAGACACCACCGCCGGGGACACACACAGAACAACAGACACCACCGCCGGGCACACACACAACAACAGACACCACCGCCGGGACCACACACAGAACAACAGACACCACCGCCGGGCACACACACACAACAACAGACACCACTGCCGAACACACACACAGAACAACAGACACCACCGCCGGGAACACACCCAAAATAACAGACACCACCGCTGGGTACACACACACAACAACAGACACCACCTCCAAGCACACACACAACAACAGACACCACCGCCAGGCACACACACAACAACAGACACCACCACCGGGCACATTCACACAACAACAGACACCACCGCCGGGCACACACACACAACAACAGACACCACCGCCGAGGACACACACAGAACAACAGACACCACCGCCGGGCACTCATACACAACAACAGACACCACCGCCGGGTACACACACAAAACAACAGACATCACCCCCGGGCACACACACACAACAACAAACACCACCGCCGGGCACACACACACAACAACACACACAACCGACGGGCACAAACACACAACAACAGACACCACCGCCGGGCACACACACACAACAACAGACACTACCGCCGGGCACACACACAAACACCACCGCCGGGCACACACACAACAACAGACACCACCGCCGGGCACACACACACAACAACAGACACCACCGCCGGGCACACACACAACAACAAAGACACCACCGCCGGCACACACAACAACAGACACCACCGCACACACACCACAACAGCCAACACCGCCGGGCACACAAACACAACAACAAACACCACCGCCGGGCACACACGCACAACAACAAACACCACCGCCGGCCACACACACACAACAACAAACACCACCGCCAGGCACACACACACAACAACAAACACCACCGCCGGTCACACACACACAACAACAAACACCACCGCAGGGCACACACACACAACAACAGACATCACCACCAGGCACACACACACCACAACAGACACCACCACCGGGCACACACACACAACAACAAACACCACCGCCGGGCCCACACACACAACAACAAACACCACCGCCGGGCACAAACACACAACAACAAACACCACCGCCGGGCACACACACACAACAACAAACACCACCGCCGGGCCCACACACACAACAACAGACACCACCGCCGGGCACAAACACACAACAACAAACACCACCGCCGGGCACACACACACAACAACAGACACCACCGCCGGGCACAAACACACAACAACAAACACCACCGCCGGGCACACACACAGTACAACAGACATCACAGCAAAGCACACACACACAACAACAGACACCACCGCCGGGAACACGCACACACAACAACAGACACAACCGCCGGGCACACACACACACACACACACACACAACAACAAACACCACCGCCGGGCACACGCACACCTCAACTGACACCACCGCCGCGCACACACACACTACACCAGACAAAACACCCAAGGACACACACACACAAACACACACCACCGCCGGGATCACCCACACACAACAACAGACACCACCGCCGGGCACACACACACAACAAACACCACCGCCGGGCACACACACAACAACAGACACCACCGCCAGGCACACACACAACAACAGACACCACCGCCAGGCACACACACAACAACATACACCACCGCCGGGAACACACACACAACAACAGACACCATTGCCGGGCACACACACACAACAACAGACACCACCGCCGGTCCACACACACAACAACCTACACCCCCGCCGGGCCCACCCACCCAACTACAGACACCACCGCCAGGCACACACACAACAACAGACACCACCGCCGGGCACACACACAACAACAGACACCACCGCCGGCACACACACAACAACAGACACCACCGCCGGGCACACACACACAACGACAGACACCACCGCCGGGCACACACACACAAACACACACAAGATACACCACCGCCAGGCACACACACACAACAACAGACACCACCGCCGGGCACACACACACAACAACAGACACCACCGCCGGGCACACACAACAACAGACACCCCCGACGGGCACACACACAAGAACAGACACCACCACCGGGCACACACACAACAACAGACACCACCGCGGGCACACACACACAACAACAGACACCACCGCCGGCACACACACAACAACAGACACCACCGCCGGGCACACACAACAACAGACACCACCGCCGGGCACACACACAACAACAGACACCACCGCCGGGCACACACACAACAACAGACACCACCGCCGGGCACACACACAACAACAGACACCACCGCCAGGCACACACACACAACAACAGACACCACCGCCGGGCACACACACAACAACAGACACCACCGCCGGGCACACACACAACAACAGACACCACCGCCTGGGACACACAACAACAGACACCACCGCCGGGCACACACACACAACAACAGACACCACCGCCGGGCACACACAACAACAGACACCACCGCCAAGCACACACACACAACAACAGACACCACCGCCGGGCACACACAACAACAGACACCACCGCCAAGACCACACACACCACAACCGACCCCACCGCCGGGCACACACACAACAACAGACACCACCGCCGGGCCCACACACAACAACAGACACCACCGCCGGGCACACACACACAACAACAGACACCACCGCCGGCACACACACAACAACAGACACCACCGCCGGCACACACACAACAACATACACCACCGCCGGGCACACACACACACAACAACAGACACCACCGCCGGGCACATACACACAACAACAGACACCACCGCCGGCCACACACACACAACAACAGACACCACCGCCGGCAACACGCACAACAACAGACACCACCGCCGGGCACACACACAACAACAAACACCACCGCCGGGCACACACACACAACAACAGACACCACCGCAAAGCACACACAACAACAGACACCACCGCCGGGCACACGCACACACAACAACAGACACCACCGCCGGGCACACACACACAACAACAGACACCATTGCCGGGCAAACACACACAACGACACCACCGCCGTGCACACATACACACACAACAACAGACACCACCGCCAAGCACACACATACAACAACAGACACCACCGCCGGGCACACACACACAACAACAGACACCACCGCCGGGCACACACACACAACAGACACCACCGCCGGGCACACACACACAACAACAGACACCACCGCCGGGCACACACACAACAACAGACACCACCGCCGGGCACACACACAACAACAGACACCACCGCCGGGCACACACACAACAACAGACACCACCGCCGGGCACACACACAACAACAGACACCACCGCCGAGCACACACACAACGACAGACACCACCGCCGAGCACACACACACAACAACAGACACCACCGCCGGGCACACACACACACAACAACAGACACCACCGCCGGGCACACACACACAACAACAGACACCACCGCCGGGCACACACACACAACAACAGACACCACCGCCGTGACACACACACAAAAAACTCCACCGCCGGGCACACACACAACAACAGACACCACCGCCGGGCACACACACACAACAACAGACACCACCAGGCACACACACAACAACAGACACCACCGCCGGCACACACAACAACAGACACCACCGCCGGGCACACACACAACAACAGACACCACCGCCGGGCACACACACAACAACAGACACCACCAGGCACACACACACAACAACAGACACCACCGCCGGGCACACACACAACAACAGACACCACCGCCGGGCACACACACAACAACAGACACCACCAGGCACACACACAAGAACAGACAACAGGGCACACGCACTCAACAACAGACACCACCGCCGGGCACACACACACAACAACAGACACCACCGCCGGGCACACACACACAACAACAGACACCACCGCCGGGCACACACACACAACAACAGACACCACCGCCGGGCACACACACACACAACAGACACCACCGCCAGGCACACACACACAACAACAGACACCACCGCCGGGCACACACACACAACAACAGACACCATCGCCGGGCACACACACAACAACAAACACCACCGCCGGGCACACACACAACAACAGACACCACCGCCGGGCACACACACAACAACAGACACCACCGCCGGCACACACACAACAGACACCACCGCCGGGCACACACACAACAACAGACACCACCGCCGGGCACACACACAACAACAGACACCACCGCCGGGCACACACACAACAACAGACACCACCGCCGGGCACACACACAACAACAGACACCCCCGACGTGCACACACACAACAGACAACACCGCCGGGTACAAACACACAACAACAGACACCACCGCCGGGCACACACACACAACAACAGACACCACCGCCGGGCACACACACACAACAACAGACACCACCGCCGGGCACACCAACACAACAACACACACCACCGCACGGCACACACACACAACAACAGACAACACCTCCGCGCACACACACACAACAACAGACCCCACCGCAGGGCACACACACACAACAACAGACACCACCTCCGGGCACACACACACAAGAACAGACACCACCGCAGGGCACACACACAACAACAGACACCACCGCCGGGCAGACACACACACAACAACAGACACCATAGCCGGGCCCACACCCAAAATCAGACACCACCCCCGGGCCCACCCACACAACACCAGACACCACCCCCGGGCACTCACACACAACAACAGACACCACCGCCGGGCACACACACACAACAACAAACACCACCGCCGGCACACACACAACAACAGACACCACCGCCGGGCACACACACAACAACAGACACCACCGCCGGGCACACACACAACAGACACCACCGCCGGGCACACACACACAACAGACACCACCGCCGGGAACACACACAAAAAAACAGACACAACCGCCTCGAACACACACACAACAACAGACACCACCGCCGGACACACACACACAAAAACCGACACCACCGCCGGCACACACACAACAACAGACACCACCGCCGGGCACACAGAACAACAGACACCACCGCCGGGCACACACACAACAACAGACACCACCGCCGGGCACACACACAACAGACACCACCGCCGGGCACACACACACAACAACAGACACCACCGGGCACACACAACAACAGACACCATCGCCGTGCACACACACACAACAACAGACATCACCACCGGGCACACACACAACAACAGACACCACCGCCAAGCACACACACACAACAACAGACACCACCGCCGGGCACACACACACAACAACAGACACCACCGCCGGGCACACGCACACCACACCCGACACCACCGCCGGGCACACACACACAACAACAGACAACACCGCACACACAACAACAGACACCACCGGCACACACACACAACAGACACCACCGCAGGGTACACACACACAACAACAGACACCACAGCCGCGGACACACACACAACAACAGACACCACCGCCGAGGACACACACAGAACAACAGACACCACCGCCAGGCACTCACACACAACAACAGACACCACCGCCGGGCCCACACACACAACAACAGACACCATCGCCGGGCACACACACACACAACAACAGACACCACCGCCGGGCACACACACACAACAACAGACACCACCGCCGGGCACACACACACAACAACAGACACCACCGCCGGGCACACACACACAACAACAAACACCACCGCCTGAACACACAAACAAAATACCACTCCGCCTGACACACACACTATAACAGACACCACCGCCGGCACACACACACAAAAGACACCACCGCCGGGAACACACAACAACAGACACCACCGCCGACACACACACCACAACAGACACCACCGCCGGGCACTCACACAAAACAACAGACACCACCGCCGGGCACACACAACAACAGACACCACAGCCGGGAACACACACAACAACAGACACCACCGCCGGGCACACACACACAACAACAGACACCACCGCCGGGCACACACACAACAACAGACACCACCGCCGGCACACACACACACAACAGACAGCACCGCCGGGCACACACACACAATAACAGACACCACCGCCGGCAACACACAACAACAGACACCTCCGCCGGGCTCACACACACAACAACAGACACCACCGCCGGGCACACACACACAACAACAGACACCACCGCCGGGCACACACACACAACAACAGACACCACCGCCGTGCACACACACACAACAACAGACACCACCGCAATGCACACACACACAACAACAGACACCACCGCCGGGCACACACACAACATCAGTCACCACCGCCGGGCACACACACAACAACAGACACCACCGCCGGGCACACACACAACAACAGACACCACCGCCGGGCACACACACAACAACAGACACCACCGCCGGGCACACACAACAACAGACACCACCGCCGGGCACACACACACAACGACAGACACCACCGCCGGGCACACACAGCTACAGACACCACCGCCGGGCACACACACAACAAACACCACCGCCGGGCACACACACACAACAACAGACACCACCGCCGGGCACACACACACAACAACAGACACCACCGCCGGGCACAGGCACACAAAAACAAACACCACCGAGATGCACACCCACACAACAACAGACACCACCGCCTGTCACACACACACATCAACAGACACCACCGCCGGGCACACACACACAACAACAGACACCACCGCCGGGCACACACACACAACAACAGACACCCCCGCCGGGCACACACACACAACAACAGACACCCCCGCCGGGCACTCACACACAACAACAGACACCACCGCCGGGCACACACACACAACAACAGACACCACCGCCGGGCACACACACAACAATAGACACCACCGCCGGGCACACACACAACAACAGACACCACCGCCGGCACACACACAACAACAGACACCACCGCCGGGCACACACAACAACAAACACCACCGCCAGGCACACACAACAACAGACACCACCGCCTGGCACACACACACAACAACAGACACCACCGTCAGGCACACACACACCAACAGACACCACCGCCGGGCACACACAGCAACAGACACACCCGCCGGGCTCACACACACACACAACAACAGACACCACCGCCGGGCACACACACACAACAACAGACACCACCGCCGGGCACACACACAACAACAGACACCACCGCCGGGCACACACACACCAACAGACACCACCGCCGGACTCACACACACACAACAACAGACACCACCGCCGAGCACACACAGTCAACAACAGACACCACCGGGCACACACACACAACAACAGACACCACCGCCGGGCACACACACAACAACAGACACCACCGCCGGGCACACACACAACAACAGACACCACCGCCGGGCACACACACAACAACAGACACCACCGGCACACACACACACAACAGACACCACCGCCGGGCACACACACAACAACAGACACCACCGCCGGGCACACACACAACAACAGACACCACCGCCGGGCACACACACAACAACAGACACCACCGCCGGGCACACACACTACAAAAGACACCACCGCCGGGCACACACAATAACAGACACCACCGCCGGGCACAAACACACACAACAACAGACACCACCGCCGTGCACACACACACAACACAAACAACACCCCCGTGCAAACACACAACAACAGACACCACCGCCGGCACACACACAACAACAGACACCACCGCCGGGCACACACACAACAACAGACACCACCGGGCACACACACAACAACAGACACCACCGCCGGGGACTCATACACAAGAACAGACACCACCGCCGGGCACACACAACAACAGACACCACCGCCAAGCACACACACACAACAACAGACACCACCGCCGGGCACACACACACAACAACAGACACCACCGCCGGGCACACACACACACAACAACAGACACCACCGCCGGGCACACACACAACAACAGACACCACCGCCGGGCACACACACACAACAACAAACCCCACCGCTGGCACACACACACAACAACAGACACCACCGCCGGGCACACACACAACAACAGACACCACCGCCGGGCACACACACAACAACAGACACCACCGCCGGGCACACACACAACAACAGACACCACCGCCGGGCACACACACAACAACAGACACAACCGCCGGGCACACACACAACAACAGACACCACCGCCGGCACACACACACACAACAGACACCACCGCCGGGCACACACAACAACAGACACCACCGCCGGGCACACACACACAACAACAGACACCACAACCGGGCACACACAACAACAGATACCACCGCCGAGCACACCCACACAACAACAGACACCACCGCCACACACACACAAAAACAGACCCCACCGCCGGGCACCCACACAAAAACACATACACCACCGCCGGGCACACACACACAACAACAGACACCACCGCCGGGCACACACACACACAACAACAGACACCACCGCCTGGCACACACACAACAACAGACACCACCGCCGGGCACACACACAACAGACACCACCGCCGGGCACACACACAACAACAGACACCACCGCCGGCACACACACACAACAACAGACACCACCGCCCGGCACACACAAACAACAACAGACACCACCGCCAGCACACACACAACTACAGACACCACCGCCGGTCACACACACACAACAACAGACACCACCGCCGGGAACACACACAACAACAGACACCACCGCCGGGAACACACACACAACAACAGACACCACCGCCGGGCACACACACACAACAACAGACACCACCGCCGGGCACACACACAACAACAGACACCACCGCCGGGCACACACACAACAACAGACACCACCGCCGGCACACACACAACAACAGACACCACCGGCACACACACACAACAACAGACACCACCGCCGGCACACACAGAACAACAGACACCACCGCCGGGCACACACACACAACAACAGACACCACCGCCGGGCACACACACACAACAACAGACACCACCGCCACCCACACACTACAACACACACCACCGGCGGGACCACACACCAACAGACACCCCCGCCAAGCACACACACAACAACAGACACCACCGCCGGGCACACACACAACAACACACACCACCGCAGCTCACACACACACAACCACACACCCCACCGCCGGGCACTCTCACAAAACAACACACACCACCGCCGGGCACACACACAACAAAAGACACCACCGCCGGGCACACACACACACAACAACAGACACCACCGCCGGGCACACACACACACACAACAAAAGACACCACCGTCGGGCACACACACAACAACAGACACCACCGCCGGGCACACACACACAACAACAGACACCACCGCCGGGCACACACCCACAACAACAGACACCACCGCCAGGCACACACACCCAAGAACAGCCACCACCGCCGGCACACACACAACAACAGACACCACCGCCGGGCACACACACACAACAACAGACACCACCGCTGGCACACTCACACAACAACAGACACCACCGCCGGGCACACACACACAACAAAAGACACCACCGCCGGGCACACACACAACAACAGACACCACCGCCGGGCACACACACAACAACAGACACCACCGCCGGGCACACACACAACAACAGACACCACCGCCAAGCACACACACAACAACAGACACCACCGCCGGGCACACACACAACAACAGACACCACCGCCGGGCACACACACAACAACAGACACCACCGCCAGGCACACACACAACAACAGACACCACCGCCGGGCACACACACACAACAACAGACACCACCGCCGGGCACACACACAACAACAGACACCACCGCCGGGCACACACACACACAACAGACACCACCACCGGGCACACACACAAAAACAGACACCACCGCCGGGCACACACAACAACAGACACCACCGCCGGGCACACCCAACAACACACACCTCCGCCGGCACACACACACAAGAGACACTACCGCCGGGCACACACACAACAACAGACACCACCGCCGGGCACACACACACAACAACAGACACCACCGCCAAGCACACACGCACACAACAACACACACCACCGCCAGGCACAGACACACAACAACAGACACCACCGCCGGGCACACACAGAACAACAGACACCACCGCCGGGTACACACACACAACAACAGACACCACCGCCGTGCACTCACACACAACAACAGACACAACCGCCGAGCACACACACACAACATCAGACACCACCGCCGGGCACACACACACAACAGACACCACCGCAGGGCACACACACACAACAACAGACACCACCGCCGGGCACTCACACACAACAACAGACACCACCGCCGGGCACACACACACAACAACAGACACCACCGCCGGGCACACACACAACAAACACCACCGCCGGGCCCACACACACAACAACAGATACCACCGCCAAGCACACTCACGCTGTTGCCACTGGTGCACTCACACACCACCACCACTCACACACAACAACAGACACCACCGCCGGGCACACACACACAATAAAGGACACCACCGCCGGGCACACACACACAACAACAGACACCACCGCCGGGCACACACACACAACAACAGACACCACCGCCAAGCACACACACAACAACAGACACCACCGCCAGGCACACACACACAACAACAGACACCACCGCCAGGCACACACACACAACAACAGACACCACCGCCGGGCACACACACACAACAACAGACACCACCGCCGGGCACACACACACAACAACAGACACCACCGCCAAGCACTCTCACGCTGCTGGTGCTTTTTCTCTTTCTTCCGCCAAATCTGATTCGTCGTCATTCACTGCTTTTGCTTATTCTGCCGTCGCTTCCTCTTCCGTTTTCATCATTTCTTAATTCCCGTATTTTCTTATACTTTCCTTTCTTCGGTGTATTTTTTCTTAATTTTCTGTTTCCTTGTGTTGTGTAGGCTAGCTATATCGCCTTATGTCAGTGCTGTATGCTGCTCAGGATGAGTCTCCTTCACCCCAGATAAGTCAGCAACCCTACCCAACATACAACAAAAATGCCCTAACGCTTGCCTTGATTAGTTTCCTTTTCTTTAAGTGTTTCTATCACTTCTTAATTCTTTTGTATAATTTTATTTGTATCGTCGTTTTCTTCTCTACATTTTTCTTTATACCGTTTTTTCTTTTTTTTATCGTCGTTTCTTCTGTTTATTTTATTGTATCCTCGTTTTTTCGGTATATTTTTTATACCGTTTTTTTTTTTTTGTATTGTTGTTTCTTCTGTGTATTTGTTATTTGTATCGTCGTTTCTTCGGTATATTTTTCTTTATAGCGTTTTTTTTTTCATATCATCGTTTCTTCTGTATATTTTTCTTTATACCGTTTTTTTCTATTTTTTGTATCGTCGTTTCTTCTGTGCATATTTCTGTGTATCGTCGTTTCTTCTGTGCATATTTCTGTGTATCGTCGTTTCTTCTGTGTATATTTCTGTGCATCGTCGTTTCTTCTGTGTATATTTCTGTGTATCGTCGTTTCTTCTGTGTATATTTCTGTGTATCGTCGTTTCTTCTGTGTATATTTCTGTGTATCGTCGTTTCTTCTGTGTATATTTCTGTGTATCGTCGTTTCTTCTGTGAATATTTCTGTGTATCGTCGTTTCTTCTGTGTATATTTCTGTGTATCGTCGTTTCTTCTGTGCATATTTCTGTGTATCGTCGTTTCTTCTGTGCATATTTCTGTGTATCGTCGTTTCTTCTGTGTATATTTGTGTATCGTCGTTTCTTCTGTGTATATTTCTGTGTATCGTCGTTTCTTCTGTGTATATTTCTGTGTATCGTCGTTTCTTCTGTGTATATTTCTGTGTATCGTCGTTTCTTCTGTGTATATTTCTGTGTATCGTCGTTTCTTCTGTGTATATTTCTGTGTATCGTCGTTTCTTCTGTGCATATTTCTGTGTATCGTCGTTTCTTCTGTGCATATTTCTGTGTATCGTCGACTCTTTCGTATATTTTCCTGTATACCGTTTCTTCGTTGTATTTTTCTTTGTATCTTTTTTTTGGTGTATTTTTCTGTAGTATCGTTTCTTGGGTATTTTTTTCTCTGGATCGTTCATTTGGTGTATTTTCTTTGTATTGTTGTTTCATCGGTATATTTTTCTTTACACCGTTTCTTCAGTGTATTATTCTTTGTATCTTTTCTTCGGTGTATGTTTCTTTCTTTGATTTATTTGGTGTCTTTTCTGTAGTATTGTTTCTTCGGTGTATTTTTCTTTGTATCCTTTCTGCGGTGTATTTCTTGTATCGTCGTTTCTTCAGTGTATTTTTATTTTTATCGTCGTTTCTTCGGTATATTTTTCTTTATGCCGTTTCTTCGATATATTTTCCTTTGTATCTATTTTTTTTTTTGGTGTATTTTTTCTGTAGTATCGTTTCTTAGGTAAATTTTTATATGGAACGTTCCTTTGGTGTATTTTTCTTTGCTATCTTACTTCGATGTTATTATTATTATTATTATTTTTTTTTTTTAGTTCCTTGTGATGTGAAGGCTACCTATATCGCCTTATCTCGGTGCTGTATGCTGCTCAGGATGAGTCTCCTTCACCCCAGAGAAGTCAGCAACCCTACCCAACATACAACACTGAAGGCCTTAACGCTTGCCTTGATTCTTTTCATTTTCTTCAAATGTTTATATCACTTCTTAATTAACGATTTTTTTTAACAATATCCTTTTTCGATGTATTCTTCTTTGTTCGTTGATTCGGTGTATTTTCCTTTGTATCGTTTCTTTGGTGTATTTTTTCTTACTACCGTTTATGAATTTTCTTTATATCGCCGTTTCTTCGGCATCTTTTTCTTCATACCGTTTTTTCTACGTATTTTTTGTACTGTCGTTACTTTTGTGTATTTTTCTTTGTTACGTCGTTTTTTCTGTATATGTTTCTTTATACCGTTTCTTTGGTGCATTTTTCTTTGTATCGTTTTTGGTGTATTTTTATGTAGTATCATTTCTCCGGTAAAGTTTTCTCTGGACCGTTCATTTGGTGTACGATATTTTTCTTTTTATCGTCGTCTCATCGGTATAGTTTTCTTTATACCGTTTCTTCAGTGTGTTGTTCTTTGTATCGCTTCTTAGGTGTGCTATTCTGTAGTATTCGGTGCATTTTTCTTTGCTATCCTTCCTTCGGTGTTATTTTTCTTTACTTTCCGTTTCCTTGTGTTGTGAAGGCTAGCTATATCGCCTTACCTCGGTGCTGTATGCTGCTCAGGATGAGTCTCCTTCACCCCAGAGATGTCAGCATTTTTCTTTGTATCGTTTCTTCGATGTTTTTTTCTTTGTATCGTTTCTTCGATGTATTTTTCTTTGTATCGTTTCTTCGATGTATTTTTCTTTGTATCTTTTCTTTGGTGATTTTTTGTGTATCGTTTCTTTGGTGTTTTTATCAGTAATATAATTTCTTCGGTGTATTTTTATCGTCGTTTCTTCGTTTTTTTTTTCTTTATACCGTTTTATCTCTGTATTTTTTTTTTGTATCGTCGTTCCATCGGTATATTTTTTTATACTTTTTCTTCGGTGAAGTTTTATGTATTATCGTTTCTTAGGTAAATTTTTCTCTGGATCGTTCATTTGATGTATTTTTCTTTTCATCGTCGTTTCATCGGTATATTTTTCTTTATACCGTTTCTTCAGTGTGTTGTTCTTTGTCGCGTTTCCTCGGTGTATATTTCTTTGTATCGTTTCTTAGATATATTTTTCTGTAGTATTCTTTCTTCGGTGTATTTTCTTTGCTATCCTTTCCTCGGTGTTATTTTTCTTTACTTTCCGTTTCCTTGTGTTGTGAAGGCTAGCTATATCGCCTTATCTCGGTGCTGTATGCTGCTCAGGATGAGTCTCCTTCACCCCAGAGAAGTCAGCAACCCTACCCAACATACAACACCAAAGGCCTTAACGCTTGCCTTGATTTTCTCTCCTTTTCTTTAAGTGTTTATATCACTTCTTAATTAACGATTTTTTTTAACAATATCGTTTCTTCGGTGTATTTTTCTTTGTATCGTTACTTTGGTGTATTTTTCTTAGTACCGTTTGTGAGTTTTCTTTCAATTGTTGCTTCTTCGGTATATATCTTTTTCTTTATACCGTTTTATTCATGTTTTTTTTGTATCGTCGTTTCTTCAGTGTATTTTTGTTTGTATTGTTTCATCGCTGTTGTTTTCTTTGTATCGTTTTTTTGCTATATGTTTATTTCTATCGTCGTTTCTCCCGTATATTTTTCTTTTTGCCGTTTTTTTTCTGTTTTTCGTTTAATTGTCGTTTCTTCGGTGTATTGTTCTTTGTATCGCTTCTTCGGTGTATTTTTCTTTGCTGTCCATTCTTCGGTGTTATTTTTCATGAATTTCCGTTTCCTTGTGTTGTGTAGGCTTGCTATATCGCCTTATCTTGGTGCTGTATGCTGCTCAGGATGAGTCTCCTTCACCCCAGAGAAGTCAGCAACCCTACCCAACATACAACACCAAAGGCCTTAACGCTTGCCATGATTTTCTTTCCTTTTCTTTATGTGTTTATAACACTTCTTAATTAACGATACTTTTTAACAATATCGTTTTTTCGGTCTATTTTTCTTGTATCGTCGTTTCATCGGTATATTTTACGTTATACCGTTTCATCAGTGTATTTATTTTTTGTATCTTTTCTTCGATGAGTTTTTGTGTATCGTTTCCTTTATGTATTTTTCTTTGTATCGTTTCTTCGGTGTATTGTACTTTGTATCGTTTCTTCGGTGTATTGTACTTTGTATCGTTCCTTCGGTGTATTGTACTTTGTATCGTTTCTTCGGTGTATTTTTCTTTGTATCGTTTCTTCGGTGTATTGTACTTTGTATCGTTTCTTCGGTGTATTTTACTTTGTATCGTTTCTTCGGTGTATTGTACTTTGTATCGTTTCTTCGGTGTATTTTACTTTGTATCGTTTCTTCGGTGTATTTTACTTTGTATCGTTTCTTCGGTGTATTTTACTTTGTATCGTTTCTTCGGTGTATTGTACTTTGTATCGTTTCTTTGTATCGTTTCTTCGGTGTATTGTACTTTGTATCGTTTCTTCGGTGTATTGTACTTTGTATCGTTTCTTCGGTGTATTGTACTTTGTATCGTTTCTTCAGTGTATTGTACTTTGTATCGTTTCTTCAGTGTATTGTACTTTGTATCGTTTCTTCGGTGTATTGTACTTTGTATCGTTTCTTCGGTGTATTTTACTTTGTATCGTTTCTTCGGTGTATTTTACTTTGTATCGTTTCTTCGGTGTATTGTACTTTGTATCGTTTCTTCGGTGTATTTTACTTTGTATCGTTTCTTCGGTGTATTTTACTTTGTATCGTTTCTTCGGTGTATTTTTTTTGTATCGTTTCTTCGGTGTATTTTACTTTGTATCGTTTCTTCGGTGTATTGTACTTTCTATCGTTTCTTTGGTGCATTTTTCTGGAGTATCGTTTATTAGGTAATTTTTTCTATGTATCGTTCTTTTAGTGTATATTTCTTTGTATCGTCGTCTCATCAGTATATTGTTCTTTGTATCGTTTCTTCGGTGTATTTTTCTTTGTATCGTTTCTTCGGTGTATTTTTCTTTGTATCGTTTCTTCGGTGTATTTTTTTTTAAATATCGTTTCTTCGGTGTATTCTTCTTTGGTCTCCATTCTTCGGTGTTATTTTTCTTTACTTTCCGTTTCCTTGTGTTGTGAAGGCTAGCTATATCGCGTTATCTCGGTGCTGTATGCTGCTCAGGATGAGTCTCCTTCACCCCAGAGAAGTCAGCAACCCTACCCAAAATACAACACCAAAGGCCTTAACGCTTGCCTTGATGTTTTATTCCTTTTTTTGATGTGTTTCTATCACTTCTTAATTCCCGATTTTTTTTTTAACAACATCGTTTCCTCGGATTATTTTTTTTTTTTGTTTTATTTTTTTGTGTGTGTTTGAATCGTCGTTTCTTCAGTGTTTTTTTTTCCTTTGAACCATATCTTCAGTGTTTCCGTCATGGCTGCTGCTCCCTCCGTCGTCGTGGCTGCTGCTCCCTCCGTCGTCGTGGCTGCTGCTCCCTCCGTCGTCGTGGCTGCTGCTCCCTCCGTCGTCGTGGCTGCTGGTCCCTCCGTCGTCGTGGCTGCTGCTCCCTCCGTCGTCGTGGCTGCTGCTCCCTCCGTCGTCGTGGCTGCTGCTCCCTCCGTCGTCGTGGCTGCTGCTCCTCCGTCGTCGTGGCTGCTGGTCGTGGCTGCTGCTCCCTCCTCGTCGTGGCTGCTGCTCCCTCCCTCGTCGTGGCTGCTGCTCCTCCGTAGTCGTGGCTCTTCCGATCTCCGTCGTCGTGGCTGCTGCTCCCTCCGTCGTCGTCTGCTGCTCCTCCGTCGTCGTGGCTGCTGCTCCCTCCCTCGTCGTGGCTGCTGCTCGTCGTTCGTCGTGGCTGCTGCTCGACATTACATGGCAAGGAAATATATCACACGACATTACATGAAAGAAAACATATCATACGACATTACATGGCAAGGAAACATCACACGACGTTACATGAAAGAAAACATATCACACGGCATTACATGAAATAAAAACATATCACACGACATTACATGAAAAAAAAACATATCACACGACATTACATGTAAAGTAAACATATCACACGACATTACATGAAAAGAAAACATATCACACGACATTATATGAAAAGAAAACATATCACACGACATTACATGAAAAGAAAACATATCACACGACATTACATGAAAAGAAAACATATCACACGACATTACATGAAAAGAAAACATATCACACGACATTACATGAAAAAAAAACATATCACACGACATTACATGAAAAGAAAACATATCACACGACATTACATGAAAAGAAAACATATCACACGACATTACATGAATAGAAAACATATCACACGACATTACATGAAAAGAAAACATATAACACGACATTACATGAAAAGAAAACATATCACACGACATTACATGAAAAGAAAACATATCACACGACATTACATGAAAAGAAAACATATCACACGACATTATATGGCAAGGAAACATATCACACGACATTACATGAAAATAAAACATATCACACGACATTATATGAAAAGAAAACATATCACACGACATTACATGAAAAACATATCACACGACATTATATGAAAGAAAACATATCACACGACATTACATTTATAGAAAACATAGCACACGACATTATATGAAAAGAAAAAATATCACACATTACATGAAAAGAAAACATATCACACGACATTATATGAAAAGAAAACATATCACACGACATTACATGAAAAGAAAACATCACACGACATTACATGAAAAGAAAACATATCACACGACATTATATGAAAAGAAAACATATCACACGACATTACATGAAAAGAAAACATATCACACGACATTACATGAAGAAAAAAAACATATCACACGACATTATATGGAAATGAAACATATCACACGACATTACATGAAAAGAAAACATATCACACGACATTACATGAAAAGAAAACATATCACACGACATTATATGAAAAGAAAACATATCACGACATTATATGAAAAGAAAACATATCACACGACATTATATGAAAAGAAAACATATCACACGACATTATATGAAAAGAAAACATATCACTCGACATTATATGAGAAGAAAACATATCACACGACATTACATGAAAAAGAAACACATCACACGACAATACATGAAAAGAAAACATATCACACGACATTACATGAAAATAAAACATATCACACGACATTACATGAAAAGAAAACATATCACACGACATTACATGAAAAGAAAACATATCACACGACATTACATGAAAAGAAAACATATCACACGACATTATATGAAAAGAAAACATCACACGACATTACATGAAAAGAAAACATATCACACGACATTATATGAAAAGAAAACATATCACACGACATTACATGAAAAGAAAACATATCACACGACATTATATGAAAAGAAAACATATCACACGACATTACATAGAAAGAAAACATATCACACGACATTACATGAAAAGAAAACATATCACACGACATTACATGAAAAGAAAACATATCACACGACATTATATGAAAAGAAAACATATCACACGACATTACATGAAAAGAAAACATATCACACGACATTATATGGAAATGAAACATATCACACGACATTACATGAAAAGAAAACATATCACACGACATTATATGAAAAGAAAACATATCACACGACATTACATGAAAAGAAAACATATCACACGACATTATATGAAAAGAAAACATATCACACGACATTACATGAAAAAAAAAACATATCACACGTCATTATATGAAAATAAAACATCACACGACATTACATTAAAAGAAAACATATCACACGACATTACATGAAAAGAAAACATATCACGACATTATATGAAAAGAAAACATATCACACGACATTACATGAAAAGAAAACATATCACACGACATTATATGAAAACATATCACACGACATGAAAGAAAAAATCACACGACATTATATGAAAAGAAAACATATCACACGACATTATATGTAAAGAAAACATATCACACGACATTACATGAAAAGAAAACATATCACACGACATTACATGAAAAGAAAACATCACACGACATTATATGAAAAGAAAACATATCACACGACATTACATGAAAAGAAAACATATCACACGACATTATATGGAAAGAAAACATATCACACTACATTATATGGAAAGAAAACATATCACACGACATTACATGAAAAGAAAACATCTCACAACAAATTATTTATAGATAAAATATCACACTACATTACATGCAAAGAAAACATATCACACGACATTATGAAAAGAAAACATATCACACGACATTATATGAAAAGAAAACATATCACACGACATTACATGAAAAGAAAACATATCACACGACAATATAAGAAAACAAACAAACTCACACGACAATAACGGAAAAGAAAACATATCACACGACATTACATGAAAAGAAAACATATCACACGACATTATATGAAAAGAAAACATATCACACGACATTATATGAAAAGAAAACATATCACACGACATTACATGAAAAGAAAACATATCACACGACATTATATGAAAAGAAAACATATCACACGACATTATATGAAAAGAAAACATATCACACGACATTATATGAAAAGAAAACATATCACACGACATTATCTGAAAAGAAAACATATCACACGACATTATATGGAAAGAAAACATCACACGACATTGCATAAAAAGAAAACATATCACACGACATTACATGAAAAGAAAACATATCACACGACATTATATGAAAAGAAAACATCACACGACATTACATGAAAAGAAAACATATCACACGACATTATATGAAAAGAAAACATCACACGACATTACATGAAAAGAAAACATATCACACGACATTACATGAAAAGAAAACATCACACGACATTATATGAAAAGAAAACATCACACGACTTTACATGGAAAAAAAAAACATATCACACGACATTACATGAAAAGAAAACATATCACACGACATTATATGAAAAGAAAACATCACACGACATTACATGAAAAACATATCACGACATTATATGAAAAGAAAACATATCACACGACATTATATGAAAGAAAACATATCACACGACATTATATGAAAGAAAACATATCACACGACATTATGAAAACACATCACACGACATTACATGAAAAGAAAACATATCACACGACATTACATGAAAAGAAAACATATCACACGACATTATATGAAAAGAAAACATATCACACGACATTATATGAAAAGAAAACATATCACACGACATTATATGAAAAGAAAATATATCACAAGACATTACATGAAGCGAAATCATATCACACGACATTACATGAAAAGAAAACATGACACGACATTACATGAAAAGAAAACATATCACACGACATTATATGAAAAGAAAACATATCACACGACATTACATGAAAAAAAAAAGCATATCACACGACATTATGTGGATAGAAAACATATCACACGACATTATATGAAAAAAAAAACATATCACACGACATTATATGGAAATGAAACATATCACACGACATTACATGAAAAGAAAACATATCACACGACATTATATGAAAGAAAACATATCACACGACATTACATGAAAAGAAAACATCACACGACATTATATTAAGAAAAAAAACATATCACACGACATTATATGAAAAAACATATCACACGACATTATGAAAAGAAAACATATCACGACATTATGAAAAGAAAACATATCACACGACATTATATGAAAAGAAAACATATCACACGACATTATATGAAAAGAAAACATATCACACGACATTATATGAAAAGAAAACATATCACACGACATTATATGAAAAAACATATCACGACATTATATGAAAAGAAAACATATCACACGACATTACATGAAAAGAAAACATATCACACGACATTACATGAAAAGAAAACATATCACACGACATTATATGAAAAGAAAACATATCACACGACATTACATGAAAAGAAAACATATCACACGACATTACATGAAAACATAACACACGACATTATATGAAAAGAAAACATTTCACACGACATTATATGAAAAGAAAACATATCACACGACATTATATGAAAGAAAACATATCACACGACATTATATGAAAAGAAAACATATCACGACATTATATGTAAAGAAAACATATCACACGACATTATATTTAAAGAAAACATATCACACGACATTACATGAAAAGAAAACATATCACACGACATTACATAGAAAGAAAACATATCACACGACATTATATGAAAAGAAAACATAACACGACATTACATGAAAAGAAAACATATCACACGACATTACATGAAAAGAAAACATATCACACGACATTACATGAAAAGAAAACATATCACACGACATTATATGAAAAGAAAACATATCACACGACATTACATGAAAAGAAAACATATCACACGACATTACATGAAAAGAAAACATATCACACGACATTATATGAAAAGAAAACATATCACACGACATTACATGAAAAGAAAACATCACACGACATTATCTGAAAAGAAAACATCACACGACATTATATGAAAAGAAAACATATCACACGACATTACATGAAAAGAAAACATATCACACGACATTATATGAAAAGAAAACATATCACACGACATTATATGAAAAGAAAACATATCACACGACATTACATGAAAAGAAAACATATCACACGACATTATATGAAAAAAAAAAACATATCACACGACATTATATGAAAAAAAAAAACATATCACACGACATTATATGAAAAGAAAACATCACACGACATTACATGAAAAGAAAACATATCACACGACATTATATGAAAAGAAAACATATCACACGACATTACATGAAAAGAAAACATATCACACGACATTATATGAAAAGAAAACATATCACACGACATTACATGAAAAGAAAACATATCACACGACATTATATGTAAATTAAACATATCACGACATTACATGAAAAGAAAACATATCACACGACATTATATGAAAAGAAAACATATCACACGACATTACATGAAAAGAAAACATATCACACGACATTACATGAAAAGAAAACATATCACACGACATTATATGAAAAGAAAACATATCACACGACATTATATGAAAAGAAAACATATCACACGACATTACATGAAAAGAAAACATATCACACGACATTATATGAAAAGAAAACATATCACACGACATTATATGAAAAGAAAACATCACACGACATTAAATGGAAAGAAAACATATCACACGACATTACATGAAAAGAAAACATATCACACGACATTACATTAAAAAAAAAACATATCACACGACATTACATGAAAAGAAAACATATCACACGACATTACATGAAAAGAAAACATATCACACGACATTATATGAAAAGAAAACATATCACACGACATTACATGAAAAAAACATATCACCAGACATTGAATGGAAATAAAAAATCACACCAGACATTACATTGAAATAAAACATCACACGACATTACATGAAAAGAAAACATATCACACGACATTATATGAAAAGAAAACATATCACACGACATTACATGAAAAGAAAACATATCACACGACATTACATGAAAAGAAAACATATCACACGACATTACATGAAAACATATCACACGACATTACATGAAAAGAAAACATATCACACGACATTACATGAAAAGAAAACATATCACACGACATTATATGAAAAGAAAACATATCACACGACATTACATGAAAAGAAAACATATCACACGACATTATATGAAAAGAAAACATATCACACGACATTACATGAAAAGAAAACATATCACACGACATTATATGAAAAGAAAACATATCACACGACATTACATGAAAAGAAAACATATCACACGACATTATATGAAAAGAAAACATATCACACGACATTACATGAAAAAAAACATATCACACGACATTACATGAAAAGAAAACATATCACACGACATTATATGAAAAGAAAACATATCACACGACATTATATGAAGAAAAAAAACATATCACACGACATTACATGAAAAGAAAACATATCACACGACATTACATGAAAAGAAAACATATCACACGACATTATATGAAAAGAAAACATATCACACGACATTACATGAAAAGAAAACATATCACACGACATTATATGGAAAGAAAACATATCACACGACATTACATGAAAAGAAAACATATCACACGACATTATATGAAAAGAAAACATATCACACGACATTACATGAAAATAAAACATATCACACGACATTATATGAAAAGAAAACATATCACACGACATTACATGAAAATAAAACATATCACACGACATTATATGAAAAGAAAACATATCACACGACATTACATGAAAAGAAAACATATCACACGACATTACATGAAAATAAAACATATCACACGACATTACATGAAAAGAAAACATATCACACGACATTATATGAAAATAAAACATATCACACGACATTACATGAAAATAAAACATATCACACGACATTATATGAAAATAAAACATATCACACGACATTACATGAAAATAAAACATATCACACGACATTACATGAAAATAAAACATATCACACGACATTACATGTCAAGTAAACATATCACACGACATTACATGAAAAAAAAACATCACACGACATTACATGTCAAGGTAACATATCACGACATTACATGAAAATAAAACATATCACACGACATTACATGGCAAGGAAACATATCACACGACATTACATGGCAAGGAAACATATCACACGACATTACATGGCAAGGAAACATATCACACGACATTACATGGCAAGGAAACATATCACACGACATTACATGGCAAGGAAACATATCACACGACATTACATGGCAAGGAAACATATCACACGACATTACATGGCAAGGAAACATATCACACGACATTACATGGCAAGGAAACATATCACACGACATTACATGGCAAGGAAGCATATCACAACACATCATCTAAAAAGGAAACATATCACAACACATCATCTAGAAAGGAAACATATCAGACGCAAATGAAACATATCAAACAACATCCTTACAACGTAAAATCAACATCCGCGACGGAACGGACATCTCCATTACCGAAATACTGAGGCCACAGCGCTGCGTCATGAAGTGGAGGCGACCCCGTCACTGAGTGGACACGGCCGAAATATCAAGGCCAGCACGCAGGCTGTTCACGAGGAAGTGATCGATACAGATCATGTTTACGAGCGTCCCTTCCCACCTTAATGAAATGTTTCGCCGTCCTTGCCGCTGGAGTAGCTGGTGTGCAGCTTGGCGCTCCTCATGAGGTGGAGCTTCTGACTGCGCGGCAGCTTGAAGCCTCGCCGCTGGATGGCGGCGCCGAGGTGGTCACGAGTCAGCAGGGGAGTGGGGCGCCGCACCACTCTTTCGTACTGGTACTCTTGCTTGGCCTTGCGACCCGGAGGCATGATCCTGCACTGCGGCCGGGCGGTGTTGATGCCGCGGTTCCCTTTGCACGTCACGTGGCCAAACTCCATCCTATTCAGGTCTCGAGAACCGCAACAGTATTCCTGCTGCAGCTTTCTGGCCTCCGCCCTCACCACAAACTTCCCAGTGGTGGCTTTCTCCAGCGTCAGTCGTGAACAGTCGAATACTGCTCATGGCCTCATGCGGGTGAACCAAGACACACCTCGTGAAGGCGTTCTTGGTCCTCATCGTAGGTGCATGGTTGGGTTTCTTTCTGTCCTCAACAACCACTGCCGTGCTGGCCCACAGTGTGTGCAGCGGTGAGTCGCTATACACACCCATGCCCAATACACACATCTGGCCGTTCATCAACGTGCACTCGTACTTCTCGACGAGGCACTTTTCTATGCAGCCCGCCACCGCTGAGGCAAGCACCTCGGCCACAGGGACGTTGGCTGCCAAACAGTGACACTGGAAGAGGCGCGTGAGGAGCCAGGCTGGCGTGCACACCCTCCGGGGAGCGTCATGGCAGTGACTGCGCAGGAAACCATACAGGAGAACCTGCGTCTGCAGCCTTAGCTGCTCCTGGTCTTCAGCGGCCCACGCGGATTGAACTGTGGGCTGTGCAAGGCACACCAATTTACCGCCTTCTTTGAGCCACGCATAATCTCCTCCCACTAGTCTGACAGTTTTTACTGTCTCTTTGTTATTTTCGTACAGCACAAAGCTGCCAGGTGCGGGGGGAGAAGACCTCCCACACACTCCTTGCCGATCGCTGGTAACCACAACGGGTCGGACCAGCGAAGGTTTCTGACCGTGGCTTCTAATTTTCAGATCGCGCGCATCTTCCCAGGGTGAGCTGGGCGACAAAAGATCTCGCCCTGCTTTCTTAGCAGGTTTGAACCTTCCTGCCTTGGGCAGCACAACGGATTTCTCGACGAGTTTTATCGGTGTGTTGTCACTCTCCCTGCCGAGGAGCTCCTGCCTCCCGGTACCACGAGGCGATCAGGGATGCCGCTCGCCCCCCTGGCTGAGCAAGGCGACCCCCGAGGCTCTTGGTTCCGGTGATTGGGTGGGCCATTCCTCTCTCTGGTATTTACACATAGGGCTCGATTCAACACATCACCTCGGATTCGAGTAAGCCGTTTTGGGGACCTTGGAGTTGACATTGCACCCCCCCGAGTCTAGAGCTGGTTGACCGCGCGGCCCGTGACGACACACACAGAATGATGGTGATGCCGCACAATGTGGAACGTCTCTCTCTCTCTCTCTCTCTCTCTCTCTCTCTCTCTCTCTCTCTCTGTATATATACAGCTGTTGCTAGGTGAGTGTGTGTGTTAATTCCTTATGAATTTTTCTAAGCATACACACACACACACACACACACACACACACACACACACACACACACACAGGGCCGGATTTAGAGTTGTGGGGGCCCTGGGCACAGCATGTTGTGGGGGCCCAATTTTCAGTCTGTTAAATGTATTGGGGGGTGGGCAGTGAGCGAAATTTAAGCGATTTGGTTCAGTTGAGAGGGCTAGGGGGCGTTGCATTGGAATATTGTGAAATAATATAATGATACGTTGTATTTATATAATTCATAGCGCACACAGAGCCAGTAGAATAAATTAATTAACCCTAAAAACTAGAGGCTACTGTCAAGTGATCATGTCACCCTACCCCACCCAGTACAAATGACTAAGATCGAGCAAAACACATAAGTTTTGTGTTTCGTTTGTGAGGATTTCACAGGCGAGAAGTGGATTGGATGCTCTTTGTGTCCTGAATGGTGTCATGTGGAGTGTGCTCATTTGTCTGGAATTAAGCAATATACATAAAATTAACTTCATTTGCACCCCATGCCTCCATAACGCATCTCTGGCTACCAGCATTGTGGTAAAAATGGATGAAATCAACCAAGAACTATCTAAAGAAATATCTAGTGTTAGGGATCGATGAGGTTGAAGCAAGGGCTGAGAAGGTGCAGGAGGAGCTGGGATCAGTTGCTGACGCGGTTCGTGCAGACAAGGCAAATCTTAGTTGGGCTGAGGTGGCGAAGAGAGACAGGGAAGTCAGGAAGAATCTCTTGTTGTGGAAGCTTCTAACCAGGAAAAGAAGGCAACAGATACGAAGGATGAAGTCTCCCAGTCATTGAATGGCATTCACATAACTGATTCAAGATTCACAAATGGAGGTAATATTGTCATGAACTCTGACAATGAGAACACAAGGGATGAGGCTGCTCAACAATTGGTGTCTTAGTACCAAGAGTGTTGGAAAGATGAAACCAGAGATAATGATATGCAATGTTGAAAATGAGGAGTCCAAGGAAAATATAAAGGAGGCCATCTTAGACCGCAATGAGATCTTATACACAACTGAGGGTGTTGAGAATAAGATTAAGCTGTTTTTTAATAAGCCTGCAGCTGGCGGCACAATGCACTACATTCTGAGGTGTGATCCAGCTGTGAGAGAGCTGACTCACAAGAATCA
Source organism: Eriocheir sinensis (assembly GCF_024679095.1). Taxonomy (NCBI): domain Eukaryota; kingdom Metazoa; phylum Arthropoda; class Malacostraca; order Decapoda; family Varunidae; genus Eriocheir; species Eriocheir sinensis. The sequence continues at coordinate 631,454 of NW_026112153.1, forward strand.
TGACAAGTTGAAATTAGAATGGAGAATATAAACAGGGAGAGACAGATTCCGTGCAATTAGATGCTATCATTGTCAGAGATACGGCCATTTTGAGGTCAACTGTACTGTTAAGAGCAATGGAAAGGCCCAAAAATGCTTCAAATGCACTGACGATCACAAATCGAAGGATTACGTTGAAGGATTGTGTGAGGTACAAGAAGCCTGAAATCAACCACTCAGTGAATGACCAGTGTTGTGTAGTACTTCACACCGAAATTGAGAGAATTCGTAACATTACCGATCATGGCTATTAATTAGTGTTTGTACTCAGAGACAAATTATGTGTTAAATGTTCAGTGTGTTGGAAATAATTTAGTGTGAACCCAAACACGGCCAAGTGACTTTGATGATGCCAAGTTTTATCAAAAGGACATCAGTAGGCTATTCATGAAAGCAATCACGACTCACTCACTCACTAAGACGTTGTGAATAAGTGCATCGGGGATTGTTATCGAGGCTAACATCGTAATTGTTGACGGCCCTCGCAGAGCACTGCACCAGCAGCGGAGCGGGGCCTGAAACCTCATCAACGGTAAACGGTAAACGGAGAAGAGAGAAGAGAGATTGAAATAAGGAGAAAAAGATAAAAAAACATCGAATAAGTCAAAATGAGAAAAAAAATAAAGAAAGAAAGGATGAAAGAAAGAATCTATGGAAAATAAAAAGGAGGAAAGATACACATTAAGAAAGGGAGGGAAGAAGGAAGGAAGGAAGGAAGGAGAATAAGATAGTTAATGGGATAAATAATTGAAGGAAGGATATTTAGAAAGGAAGACATGGGAATATGAATAACGTTCCAAGGAATGATGCAGAAAGAGAGGGAGAACAAAATATAGGTCACGACTATTTCATGAGCTAGTCTATAAGAGAGAACTAAAACGATGAATAACTGTGAGGTAAAGACAGCAAGGCGAGGAAAACAGGGATTTGTGTATCATGAGGTAGAGAGAGAAATGAGGAACAGCTGAGAGGATTTAAAGCTTATAAGAAGAGGAGGTGGTGGTGGAG